>NC_143017.1:104326541-104500291 GCF_055824585.1 Amblyomma mixtum | reverse complement strand
AGTATAAGGGATAATTAATCGCATAAAGTTTAGTATCTCATGGAATGATGCCGAAGCTGTTATCTATGGTAGTTGAGATAAGCAAACGAAGATTGAGGAATCCATACCGCTAAGCAAGGAACTGCACAACACAAAGATGGACGCGAAGAGGACAAGGATAGGCGCCTGTCCTTGTGCTCTTCACGCCTATGTTTGTGCAACCCGCCTATGTACAACCAACTCTCCAAACAAAGTCCGCTCCTGAATGTATCCCGCATAGAATCGTGGTGAAGAAGCGCTTCGTCGCTTAGTCGAAACAGTTAGCATATAAACGAAACAGGCCAACACGTTTTGGAAGCACAAACGGACGGGGAAATATTGCTGTTACTATTGTGGGACACAAAATGTAATAGTAACATTCTCCTATGCTTTCTTTGGTTTCAAATGCTGCTTGCTTCTCTCGTTCAAGATGCATCTACTTTCTAAATGCACGTTTAGATTCCACCCCTTCGTTCTGTGCCTTAACGAAAAGTACTACATTCTGGTGTTGCATTTTCTGATACAACTTCAGAAACCATGGTAGTTATAGTTTTGCTACAGAATCTTTCCAAAATTTCTCCATAATGATATCTTGTTGGGGCTGGGATACTAACGCTCATTGTTGCTTTGTTAGGATATGCACCGAAACTAAATATAATACTTAATGTGATATAACTTTTATTTTGACTTGTTTTTGACCGTTCGATAAGACTAAAGTAGGAGTGGTGTGAATCATGAATAAGGTATTGCTGTAGCGGCATACTATTCACCGCCGCAATCTAGGAAGGCAATGAATTGCTTTTTTTAATGCTGGCTTTGATAATACGATGACCATAAAATCATATGTCTTTCTATTATTTGCCCTGTTCGTCACTGGCTGAACCTATGCCACAAACTTGCACCCACATGGACATTCCAGTCAAAAGCCGAATGATAAAATTGGCACAGAAGCGAAAAATGTACTCACCATTTTATGCCTGCCCTGGTGCAGTAGTTCACAAAAACAGTGACAAAAGCCAGAAGCGGGACAAATGTGAATAATGCATGAAACTAGCGCCGGCGGTAGGGCGCTGCTTAGGCAAACCTGCTTAGCGTGAACACTGTCTATTAAACGCAGAGGGCTGACCTTTTTTGTTTAAAATTTATAACTCTTGCTTGTGTGCCTGGCCTCGTTGCCTTTTTAAGAAATTAAGGACAGCCTAGCACTTGAAACGTTCTCGGTACTTCTCGTATTGAGTTCGGACATTTTTCCGAGCGGCGTAAAAAACATGCACACTGCAACGTATTGGACACTGTTTTAGGGTTATGCCGAGTTATATTCGCTTGTTGTCAGATATACCTCGTTTTTACCTAACTTACAGTAGAAATGACAAATGGATTGCGTTTCGATTGCACTTCCTCCGCGACAAATTTTGCGTTCATGCCATACTTGCGAATCGAACAGACTTTATCGACCAGCAATATAGCACACCGTCTCGAAAATATTTTACCACATGCTACCATTTGCGTGACAGTGCTTCACACGCACATCAGTGTAGACGCGGCTGAATTGAAGTTTGCCGAGGACAACAAAATGAAGCTGGAGAGAAAACAAAAACGGGATACTGAGGCAATGATATATGGAACCCAAGTATTGAATGTTTGACACTTCTAGAATAAATGAACTCAGAAGGGTAGCGAGAAAGCATTGCTCTTTCCTGCAGGTCGATGCGGCACCAGAATAAAAAGCTGTGCCACGCCATGTATGTAGTCATGCATTTTCTCTCCAGAGAATCGTTCGTCAATATTTGCCGCCTACAAACCGCCCTGACGTCATTGTACTCTAGTGGCCGCGGCCAGCCTGACTGCCTGGCCAGTTTGTTTTGCGAAATCTTAATACATAGAAGTACTTTGGTGGGTGTTCGTGAAAGTTCGCAAAACGGCAACACGGACGAGTAAGAAAACAGCGCTCGTCCTGTTCCCTTACTCGTCCGTGTTGCCGTTTTGCGCTCTCATGTCTTTCCTAATACATAGCCTCACCAGCACTCTGCTATCCTGTTGTCAGAACTCTGGGAGACACACACAAGCATTGAGTGAAACCAGCCACACAGGATGCCACTCTTGCGCAACCTGCACCGCCCTCACCAAAGCACGCTGCTTTTTCAACAGAGACTGTCGATGAACCCATCGGCTCTTGATGGCGATCTGTCATGCGGACCTACTACAGTCTGAACAGTTGCATGAGCACAAAACGATCACACGGAATCTCAGAACCTCGCATTGTAGACAGAAACCTTATAGCATATATCACAGTCCATTGAAGAATGTCACCGAATAAAGACGTCATCACGACAAAACATAAAGCACGTACCAATAGATTCTGGCTAAGAACACAGGCGGAAGTTGAGCCAACATGGCACCAACGTTCTTTTGGCAGGAAGCCACGTTTTGATGGGTAAGTTCGACGCGCGAAGTTCAAAAAAGCAATGCTTTGCTGGTGACTTAACAGACATTCCTTGCAATCGGTTTAATACACTGTTTTCTAGAAAAGCGAGGCAAGGCTGCCAATACTCCGGTGTAGAAATAACGTCTCAACGAGAACTTTTGTCACCTGTTCTCTGGAGAGACTGTAGAGCTGCTGTAAGGAAAAACGACAGCGAGGAAATGGAACGCGTCGGCAGCTTTCCGAAGAAAATCCCACAAAGGACTCTCACGCCTATGACCAGTGGGCGCAAGCAGAACAGGCCAATTGGCACTTAGCTCTTAAGCGCCCCTCCGACGAAGGGATGGTTTGCAGTATTCAAAAAGGAAAACCTCGAAATAAGCTGATGGAGAAACAAGTGCTAAAAACAGCTCCACCAGACTCCAGAAGGAGAAACAAATTGTCCCGACGCATAGACTCTCACTAAGAGCCCCGCAAAAGTCGCAAAAATTGTATGCATGGCCTTGTCCATTTTCCTTTCACGATGCAACAGTTCCATAGCGTAGGTAAGGTTCCAAATCTAGAAGATATATACCATACTTGTGCTCGTGCAAACACAAAGCTTCCTACTCATCCAAGCATGTGTTTGTCGCCTGACGAAAGAGATTTGAGAATCCCAGTGAGGTCCTTTATTGCGACACTCATGCAAGGGAAACCTCAGATACTGTAGGTCACCCCCGAAAATGCCTCCAAAAGCTAAGAACATAACATAAACTGGCCGATGACCCATTGTGACGACCTATTCTTCTACTTCTCCTAGGCTAAGTATGCATGTTTGTATGGCTTGGTCAAAGCGGAGCTTTTGATACAGGTCGTGCGGTCTTTCCCATAATGATTAGGATATTGAAAGAGGAAACAGTGTCCGTACCTCACAATAGCGACGACGATGACGCCGGGATTTCTGCATAGCGGGTGCCTTAACGCTGTCGCGTTAATTCGTTACGTAAGGGCCACTTTCAACCGCAGGTGACACAACAGTTATGGTAATCAGCGGTAGAGGCGGTCAGGTAATTACAGTCGCAGGAATTGGTAACCACTGAGAGATAGCTGCCCGGATTCCCGGTAGCATTCTATATTGTCAGTGCTGCTTTGAGGGCAACAAGTAGATAACACACAAAAGTTTGCTTTTCAAGTAGGCTCATGTTTCCAGTGAACGATAAAGGGAGTGAAAACGAGCGCGAGGATAAGCAAATATCGACAAGCAGATTCAACAGCACTTTGGAAGACGGCTCAGCTTGAAGCCTATTAACTCCACCTGATTCTATGCCATATAAAGAAACAGATCAGTGCGCATCTTAAATATACGTAAGTCACAAAGGAAAACAAATGACACGATTATCGCAGCCCTTCTGCCCTGGTGCCATTTTTGGAGATCCCGCTTTACCAATTTTAAAAGCGACGGCGCCGTGACAGCGCAGGCGCGGAGCATAATGCACTAAAGGACCGAGTGATGCCTCCCAGCGGGCCGGCAGTCAGTGTCGGAACAGCGCAAGTGCATTAGACGTAAATTAATCACCGCGGGGTTGCGAGATTTCAATAGAGTACTCAGACACTCGCACGTGTCTCTGTGATGAAGCTCCAGGGTGCATGCGGCTTGCTTCCTACGCTGCGCAGCCTATGACCTCACTGTTGCGCTGGGGCTTTATGAGCTGCACGTGCCGGACTTGTCTACTGCGTTCTGTGAGCTCACAGACAATCGCCCCACTGTTTCCCAATCGGTATCAACCGCGTATCTGCCTGAGGTGCATATTGTACACCGATGCACCACATACTGCAGAGCAGGGAGTTACTGCTGTGTATAGTCCCTACCATCCGCGTCTCAACTCTCATGCGACGTACATCGCGGATGCGTGCGCCCCCCTGGGATTGGAACTTCAAGTCATTTAAAATGCCATTTGTTACCTTTCGCTCGTTCCCGCATTCGACGCAGTTCATCTTTACACCGACTCCCTTGTCGCTTTTAAAGAGCTTAAGGGTGTTTGACGCACATTCCAGATTACACAATCAATTCATCTGCACTGCGAAAAGTGTCCATGTACTGTGTGCAAAGTCTGGATTCACGGCCATGCTCGCGTCCACATGACATTCAAGCGGATGCTATGACTCACCTTGACACATCAGACGACCCGCCACCTTCCTCTCTTCTCCCAGATTCGTTCCTGTCCCATGTGTCCGATTCACAAGCTCTGCGCCAGCGAACACGCGTTCTAATTCCTCAATGTTCGCACCCTCTCCCCCGGAGTCTCACTCGGGAGAAGGAGGTATCTGTGCGCCGGATTCGGGCAGGGGTGGCCCTGACCCCATCTGTCCGTCATCGGTGGTGTGATAAAGATTTGCCCGCAACTGACAGGTGCCCTCACTGCGGCGCTGCGCCAGACATTTGTGATGTGCGGCACCTGTTGTTCACGTGCCCAAAAACAGCTCCTATTAGAACATGGCTCCTCAGGGAGGTGGGCCTGCGATGGAACCGCAAAGGTGACTATGTAAAGTGGACTATGGACAATCAGTTCACCAGCAGCCTACGCGACTACCTCGCCGAAACTGGTTTCCACCCCTTCTTTTAAGTTTCTATATTCTACATCCCACTCCCCCTTTCACAACTTATGCCTCATGGCCGACTTCTCGAATTAAGAAAAGTCTACTGCTAAAAAAGTCGGCTCTATAATACATTCCGGTATACGCTGCATTGTTTGTTAATGCTGGCCTATCTTATATGAGGTGCTTCTGTGTCGATTAGCCTAACACTTTGCCCAACCAGTTCTGAAAACAATTTTCTTTTATATCTTATTCCGCCTCTTTGCAGATAATTTTAATGTTTCGACAACTATAAATAATGCGAATTATCTTGATGATGTGCTCAGTGAACTAGATAGCATAGCTGCTTGGTATGACAAATGAAAAATGTCATTAAGCCAAAAACATTTGGCGGCCACGTGAGTTCCGGCATAAGGTAATGACGCCATAGCGTTAAAGGTTCCATTCAGCATCCTGATGCCCTCTGTACATATCACTCCGCAGACACGTACGCTGTTATTTGTGTTTCAAATTATTTTTCTTATTTTTTCCAGGTATTATCTTTTTTCCTGTTTCGTTCTGTTTTAATATTTTTGTTTCGGCACAAGGCACACATGGCCTACCTGTAACCAATTTGAACGAACGTTTCTCGTGGCAACGAACGAAAGATCGTCGGGAAAGTTGTCGAACTACATTATTTCGCAGTTTTTACCGCCGCATATACCAGAAAATCATGGAACCTCTTCCTATATTTCATGAAGAAGAGACCGCAACCAAAAACCTACTCCTTTAGATATTATTTTTTTGCGACACACTAAAACGAAACATGCTGACACGCGAAATTGTTTCCATTCATTGTTATACATTTGTCCACGCTTTAACTGCCTTTTAAGTTACGTGTAATTTCATGCATTTTGGTCCTGTCCTCCGAATTTCTTTTTATGCTTTGTTCATGCTTTCCCGTATTGCCGCAAGTTACACTTTAAAAAGGCTACAGGTGCACAAGGAAGGGCGTTTGAGTTGGTAGGTGAAGAGCAATGAGGACTATGAAAGCATATACTCTCAGGCGAACCTCGAAAGGTCTTTTGTATGCGTTGGTATTTTCTGTTGCTACTAATTTTTTAATAGGTAATGCCCATTAATGCCTACTTGGTCATCCTCTACTTTACATTCATAGATCTACCACTCTTAACACAGTAGTGCTGCGGGTAAATGATGCGCCACTGCCTCGGCAGGTGGCTATTTCAAAGAGAGCCACGCGTGGGGCATGTGAACTATGGTTCCTCTCTCCGAGCAATCTCTCGCCACAAACCATTAATTTATCTGACATTTGCCACAATGAGCAGTTTGCTCAGATTCCAGTACGCAGGTTGCCACCTGGCACGTCACGAAGGTTGTGATGACGTCACAATGTCACATGTGACGGCCGTCGTCATTTACGCATGCACAGACCCTTCTAATGTTAATGAATGAATTAATGATTTGTGTCGAAATATTGCTCATGAAGAGCAACCTTGGTCTAAAGTTTGTTACATCCGAAGTGGCCACGTGTTACGGCGGCAGTCATTTCAGCTTGCATAGAGTCTTGTAATGATAATGCATTAATTGCTGATCGGTCCCGAAAGGTTGCTGGAGCAGAGCAACTTCGGTGTAAAGTTCGTTACATACGAAGTGGCCACGCATGACAGCGCCGGGGTAATGTGTAAGGTGTGACGGTGGTCGACATTTTCGCTTGATCAGGCGCTTATAATGATAAAGGATAAATAATATGAACTTTTATTTAAGCTCAGCAGCAGCAGAAACCGATACTAAGGCCTGTTGGCTGAGGCTTATAAATCCTGTGTACGAGAAAAAGATTGCCTTCTTCAAATGATTAATCCTATGTGCAGAGCACATACCGCCACAGAAAGAAACGTCCACGTGAAACTGAACCACAAAGAAGAAGCTGTATAAAGTATGAAGGTAAAACGCAGCACACGACGACCTGTGAGCGCATACAGATTGGGTGTGATAGCAGGCAGTCGCTCCGAATTCTGCATTGACACATTTTATTTGGTGTTAATAGACAAACTAAGTGCGCTCTGCTCACTACCGCCGCCGTTCTACTTGAATAAACGCTGGCCGATTGCAAAAAAAAAATGGAATGTATTATCGTATTTCGCGGCAGATTTGCTAAAGCTATGAACAAAAATGTACCTTCTCACAACCTACAGGGAGGTTGCATTTAACTGACTGAATGATACTGCTCCGTGAAAACACGTGAAACACTCAACGCAAATTATCTTGCTTTGCAGATAACAGAGAACACACAAGGACTAATATCAAAATAGTTGTGAGCTCTATTTCCTGCTGCAATTGTCCTTAATAATGGAAACAGACAGAGCATTCCATCAATTACCATCGTGCTACTCATTTAAAGCCGCCCGCAGTAACACATCTTGGTCGCTTGTGTGCGCCGTTTTTGCCGAATGGATCCGACGACCCGACTTCAATGGCCGAACAACGTGTAGAAAACTGCTTTGAACTGATGAAGACCTGGTCACTGCTAAGAGCACCGCGCGGTCGATCCGCTATCCATGCGAAGAAATAGACACCTCAAAGTTTTGCCAGATTTCTTTTTTTCCTCTTTATGTTTATGTATTTCCTTCCTGGGCCACGTCAGCATTTTTTTTCGAATTCTCGAAGCATATAACTCGATTTATTTTAAGTGCTTATAATTTGTAGGGGCAAACTTTTCGCACTTATCTGATGGCTGTATCTTGAGAGGCGTGGGTTTAAATGTTCAGCTACAAAACTGCAGCGTATGGGAACGCCTAAAAGAGCCGAAGGATTCAGTTCTGCCCGAGAAACTTTCCAGAGCAATGCCTTTTTGCAAAAAGAAAGCTGCTTGAGGTGGCTGGAAGCGAGACGCGTTTATTTTGGACCAATGTTTGAAAGGCAGGCACAAGAATGTGTGTCCGGTTGAGGCATTCCAGGCCATGTTTTTTTTTGCTCAGCAGTACGGCGGGTAGTCGCGGAGCAGGTATAAAACCCTTCTCTTGTGCCCCTGAATGCCCATCCAGAAATATTCCCAACGGCAGTTCCCAACGGCTCTAAAAACAGTAAAGATTTGGAATTCTCTTAACGGCTTCTATTCAAGAAGCTCTGCCGCGTCAAGCTGCCTTTTGGCGCTCAGTGCAGAATTTTTTTTTTATCCGGAAGGAGAAACTAGAAAACGTTGATATCTATTTGGAATCTCCCAGTACGTACGACATCTACCAGCAGCCTTCTCGCACTTAGCGCTCGTTAAGAACATCACATTGTGCTTCATCCCATACGAAATCGCGATAAATACAATACGCCAAGGCTTACATCATAAACTCAGAACCATTTTTTTTTGTCACACTGTTACGTAACCAACTGGAAAAAAAGCATCCACCATACACTTTGGCCCCTAGCGCCTGCGACGAGGCCCGCCGAAGCAAATGTTCTTGTAGAAAACTTTTTGAGACGCTGTGCTACCGATTACGAGGTAATGGGTTCGAAGCCCGGCCATTGCGGCCGTATTTCGATAAGGACGAACTGAAAAACGCCTTTTCAGTGACTAGGTGATGAAACTTTAGTATGTCTATGTATAACTAAAGCTGTAGAGAAAGACTCCCTTCCCTTCGTTGCGTTCACGTTGAGAGCATGCATCTCTGATATTTGTTTGTCAGCTGTAGTAGGTTTTAGGCGGGAAGTGTCGTTTTTTTCCTCCTATTTGCTTTTTAAAAAGCTGAAAAGCTCTAAAGCGCCAAAATGACACGGTCTTGCACTTTGGCGCACAGCGATAAAAACCTAAATACGCAGGACAAATTGCGAATAGCAGAATTGGCAAGTACCTGCACTTTCTCGTTCCTTCTTCGAATGTAAAGTGTATGGCACATGCGGTCGCCATTGAAGATGCGTTTCGGAAAGAACAAAAATGGTAAATAACTTACCAAAGGAAAAAGAAAAGTGTAACACGAGCAGCCATGTGGTGGAGCCATAGAGTTTCTTACTACTACCTAGAGGGAAAGCTGGCGGCGCTGCACTTCAGCCAACATGGACGCTCAAAGCATCATGGGGCGGTGAGCTACTTGTTGCGGCACAGTCGTAGTTTTTCGGGAACACAGAGTGGCAGTACTAAGGCGTTTCATTCCGAAAACGTAGTTCGTGTGTGCGCAGACGACTTTCGCGCGAACGCAGTGTGCAAAAGCCATAGTAGTGAAGACGCGACGACACACGACGCCAATAAAAGGTTTTACTCTTCCGAAATTCCATTAAAAAACCTCTTAAAGTATCTAAACAACAACATTTTTTTTGAAAACATATTTACTTTTAAAAGTGCGCCTGTTAATTACGAAATATTAGTTTTTTTAGTGTTCATCACTTGGCCAATAGGAAAGCTAGTCATGTCTAATTTTGGGCAAACTTTGCACTTAAATGCTTTTCTGCTCGTTTCTTGCAATCATTAGACAAGATATTGAATGTTAGGACGTTTGTAGCTATCAAACAGCTTTATTTTTTTATAATTTTTTGGCCAAAAGTTACAGTTCCGCAACAAGTAGCTCACCGCCCCATGATGCTTTGAGCGCCCATGGTGGCTGAGGTGGTCACGTGGGGTCTCCATGCAAACTCCCATAGACGGCTTGCCAGCTTTCCCTCTAGGTAATAGTAAGAAACTCGCTCCACCAGCGAGTCAACGCTGGTTGCGAGAATGAGGTTTATGCTCCGTGGAATAGCTTCTTGTGACACACTGGGTAACGAGATTATTTACGGCGGTATAAAGGAAAGCGACATTAACCCGTCAGAAAGCAATAATGCCAAAAGGGGCTGGCAGGAAACGAGGCACCAGGCAGCCGCCCGCGCTCTCTCTCACGGGCTGTTTTCTCCTCCCTGCCCGCTCAGGAGCCCTATTTTAATCCAGTCTATAGATTCAAAGATATTACAACCTACTATCAAGATAGTCATCGCCTTTACCCTCGCCCATGTAAAGGGTTCAAGAAAACGGATGAGCGGCCCCTTCTCCGCCTTTTCACCAATGCTTTGCTGTGCCCGGCAGCCGTAAAACATTTTGACCTCTATTTTGCGGCAGCTGCTCGCACTGTAGAGCAGCATCTTCGGACACCTATCACATGATGTGGACCTGCCCCTCCAATCCAGCTATTCCCCCATCCCCAACCTAACCCGGGAGGACTGGGAGGCGACCCTGCTCGGCTGCCACGAGTTACAGGCCCAACAAGCCTTAGTCGGGAGCGCCCGGACGGCGGCCACCGCCACTGCGGTCCCAAACTAGGGACCTCCACCTAGCGCTTGTAAGGATCTGTCCCTTACGGGCTGATGCAAGCACACCTCCTGTCCCTTTATAGCATGGCACGGGCAGGGACACTTTATTTTCATTTTTTACAGTCCCACAATAATTCTTGTCCCTTTATACCCCAACAAATGTTTTCACTACCACCACCATGCTAAAAGGATCCCCGAAGCCGTGGCCATCGTTGTGTTAGCGGCCCAAAAACTTTTCTTCTCGTGCTCCTCAGATTCCCTTGCCGGTCCCGTTCAACTAATTTCCCCGTCCGCCTGAGTGTGTCATTGGCAGGTGTATTACGAAACGTAGTCCAGAGTTCGACGAAAACTTGTCCGGCGAGGAAATGATATCATTCTGAAAAACCTAACACTCGCCAAGAGAAGGAAGAACAATAGGGTAAAAAAACAAATGACCTTTCGGAACCCTGTTTTTTACCCTATTGTTCTTCCTTTTCTTGGCGAGTGTTACGTTTTTCAGCATGCATTACGAAACGGGTGACGTTCGAAAAAGAAACTTAGGAGAACAGAAAAAGGGGTTTATTTTTGCGAGAGAGGAGGAGCGAGACATTGCAACTCTACGCGAGGGGGGGGGGGGGGGGGTAAGAAAAGTAGAAATAGAACGTGGAGAGGTGATATAGTGAGCTTCACACGTGGAGTGACCTCCTGTTATGAGAGTGGCCGCAAAGTCATAACATGGGGCCATTACGTAATTGCAAGAAGAACGTGTTCTACCGCGTCTAATATTACCATGGCTCCCTTGGCAGCCTGCGCACCCTCTCCGATACTAGCCATGGGTAATGCACCAACCAACTGGTCGGCCATAGTTTTGATTCGGTCGCCTTCTTGCTAACACTTCTGGCCGACGCTGCCTAGCGCGAAGAGAACGTAATGGTAGAGATGGCCAGACCACTGGACCTTCATGGTTGAGTGCCGTTCAAGACCTAGTCAGGGTGCGCAGGTCATTTACTTGGTCTTCAGCAGATGTAGCTTGTATATCCGTGTAAGTGGTACCTCGGCGCACCACGGTGCAGAATCGACTTGAGTACTTGCCAGACACGACGTCGCGAAAACGGCATTTGCCTATCACCAGTAACCTCTGCACGTATCGCTAGAGCATTTCAAATTACTGACTTCTGTTGCTTGCCTGAGTGTATGCTGCGGCGACGGACAGCCTCAGCCAGCTCCTTGTGCACGGAGCGATCTCTCATAACTTTCTTGAGTATTTTCTTTTCAGAGTTTAGTATAGAACAATCTCCCGAGATTGCCTCATGTGTTTCATCACAGTTAGGGCACCTTAGTGCCTTCACTAAGCACACAAGCTCGTCGTGAGGGCCAACACAACGCAGAAGTGTTTTTCTGCTTCTTCACGCAGCGCTACATGGCCAGGCTTCTGACATTTTCGGCACTGCAAAAGCCGTGACACATAT
This sequence comes from Amblyomma mixtum, assembly GCF_055824585.1. NCBI lineage: Eukaryota > Metazoa > Arthropoda > Arachnida > Ixodida > Ixodidae > Amblyomma > Amblyomma mixtum. The sequence goes on along the minus strand of NC_143017.1, from coordinate 104,488,564 downwards.
GGACGGACAAGGTGCCTGACAATGGCTACCTTGACTTGCGGTGGCAATTTAACCCCTTCAAAACGAACCTTCACAGACTTCCACCGTCCAGAATCGGTGAACGCCACTTATACGAGCACTGGATGACAGAGTTTCTGTAAATTCTCGTATTTAATGACCATGTCGACGTAAAAAGTAACGCCGGCCGTTGTGATTCCATTGGCGAAAAGTGAGTGTACCCGAACACTGTCGAAACTCGACACTGCCTTTACGGTTTCCAAGGTTGCCAGTTTGGACGCATCAAAACAGAGAATGTTCTTCGTGGCGTTAATTCAGACACCTTTGACTGTTCAAGGGATTCTCCAAAAGTTTGCCTGTTCAGGAAATTCAAATCTTCTGTGGCCATGACAGTCACATAGAGACCATGTAGGTGACAGTAGGGAAGGACATTCTTTCTTTTAACGCATCGCGATAGTTGATTTGCGCATTCTTTGAAATCGTGCGTCTGCCAAACACATCAGTCAAAAGCTAGCGCGGCACTCAATTTCTCCCTCTTGTCAGGCCAGAGCAGAATGGTATACAAATGTCTTCCATCACAGTGAAGTCACAGGCATTGGTCCTGCCGTTTGTGTTCTACTTTTAAGGCGAAAGCGTTTAATGTCTCATCGTTGTAAGCAGCAGTTGTCGACAGAGAATGTCACGCTTTTCAGTTGGTCGAAACGGTCGTGACGTCACAGTGCGCCAATTTCAAACGGGGCCAATTGTACTTTGGCTAGTAACCATGTCCCCTTTCCTTTTTAACCTCTCCCTCATCAAAATTCCCCCCAAACTGGCACAAATACCAGACCTACATCACACGTTCTATGCAGATGACATCACACTTTGGGTAACCAAAGGATGCGAAGGCTACATAGAAGACACACTCCAAGCAGCAGTGGACATCATTGAGGCATGCGCATGGGAATCCGGCCTCACTTGTTCTGAGCAAAAATCTGAACTTTTCTTGATCCGTCGTAAACAAAGAGGTAGGCGTACCACGACAACCCCCCCGCAAATAAACGTCTATGTTAATGGACGATATGTCAAAGAGGTACAGACCATGAGAATACTGGGGTTGTATTTACAAACAAATGGAAAGAATACTGACACACTCACTAAGCTAAAACGCACGGTAGAAGCGACGGCGCGATTAATCCGCCGCATAGCTAACCGCAGACAAGGGGTGAGGGAAAGAGATTTATGCCGACTAGTGCAGGCCTTTGCGCTAAGCAGGATACTCTATGCCACCCCTTATCTCAAATTTTCGAAAGCAGAAAAGGACAAATTGGATAGTATGATACGGCAGGCCTATAAGGCTGCTTTAGGACTCCCACTAAATGCCTCAACTGAAAGGCTTATGAGGTTAGGAATACATAACACCTACAATGAACTGAAAGAAGCCCATTTAATGGCTCAAACAGCGCGATTAGCCAATTCCAGAACTGGCAGGAGTATTCTTACCAGGCTCGGAATTAACTTTCAACCTACGAATAACGATGCTAAAGTAGACTTACCCCGCGACTATAGGACGGCCCTACTAATCAAACCACTCCCCAAAAACATGCACCCCTTACACCATGAGGGTAGAAGACAAGCAAGAGCCAAAGCCTTACATAACAAATACAGACAGTGCGCTGGAACACTTTATGTAGATGCAGCAGAATACAAAAATACCAATGCCTTTGCAATTGTGGTTGTGAACGAGAATGGTGACCACATCGTCTCGGCGACAATCAAAACGAAATCCTCTGAAACGGCAGAAGAGGCGGCTATAGCCCTCGCCCTAGCGCATACCCAAGGAAGCATCATCTTCAGCGATTCCAAAATGGGTATCAATAATTTCGCTAAAGGGCGAATTACAAACACCTCCCTTAGAATCCTTAACGCAACCAAATTCTCACCAAATTATTCCGAATTGATATGGGTCCCAGCCCATTCGGGGAATCCGGGGAACGAGGCAGCCCACAATAAAGCCCGAGGTTTCGTCGACCGGGCAGTGGATGAGTCTGGCTCCCTGAATTTCACGAAGGACTCCATGATCACATATCATGATCTCACCAATCATTTTAAACTAGAGAGGAGAATTTTCCCCCCTCCAGACAAAAGACTTAGTAAAGAACAAGAGGTTACGTGGCGTCGTCTACAGACGAGATCGATACGCACCCCATCACTCCTCGCGCGCATTTATCCAGATCTTTACAACCCAAACTGCAAACACTGTGGCCAACGCGCTACCTACGATCACATCCTGTGGGACTGCAAAATAGAGCCACCTCCGGGTGATCTAGTTACAGCTCCTTCTCTCGAGCGGTGGGAGACCGTACTGGCTAGCTCTGACCCCAGAACGCAAGTTTTGGCGGTGGAGTGGGCTGACAAAGTCGTCGAGGGCTATGTACTCTCGACCACTTAACGCGACCTCTTGCCAAGCTCTTCCCGGCGAATAAAATGTTTTACAATCAAAAGTAACCATGCAACCAATTGAAGGGACCATATAGTGATGCTCCAAGTAAGTGGGACTGAGCTTAGTTAATTGCTTAATTACCCAATTAGCCTAATTAACTTCTCTAGTCAGGCCATATAAATAAATAAAACCTAGTAAGAAATCGGTCGAGCTCGGGAATCGAACCCCGGTCTTCGGAGTGCGAGACGAGAATGCTATCCACTCCGCCATGCCAGCTCGATGGTTTGGAATGAACAAAGGCACGTCTAGTGAATACGGTGTCTTCGCTCACTGCCATCCTCCTCCCTTTCCTTCCGGCGAGGTTTAGGTGTCCACCGAGATATGAGAGAGAAATACATTTCATTTCCTCAAAAACCAATTTACCGACGAGCGAGGCGTAGAACCGAATGGGCAATGGCGTTCTATGGACTCCCTGGCAGCGTTGCAAGACGCTCTCGCGTTCCACTCTTAGAGGCGAAGCTTAACATCTTAAACACACATCAGTGACCACACTTTAGGTCAAAAAAGTGCACCCCCCCCCCCCTGAATTTTGACGGGTGTCCACCGAGATATGTGAGACAGTTAATGCGTAATTTTCTTTCCCCAAATACAATTTTCATTTTCTTCTTTACGGGCCATCTTCGTCTTTCTTCTTTCACTCCCACTTCCTCCGTTTCTCTACGGTGCGGTTCAGGTGTCCACCGAGATGACAGAGATTTACTGCGCCATTTTCTTTCCTCAAAAACCGTTGCGTTGAAACGGCAAGGCATCGCGCCGAACGGGTGGTGGCGTTCCGTGGACTCCCTGGCAGCGCTACAACACGCTGTCGCGTTCCACTCCTAAAGGCGAAGCTTAAGCTTAATTAGCAGTTAATTAGTATTCAGGCATTAATCAGTAATTAACAATTAATTAGTGATTTTTCATCACTTAGTAATTAGTACTCAATTACATGTGACGCCACCAGTGCCACAGAAGCACTGAAAGTGGTGCGGAAAACGCTTTCGCCTCTACGCACTTTAGACAGTCAAAGTGCCCCCTGAGGCCGCCGCGGTGGCTCAGCGGTTATGGTGCTCGGCTGCTGACCCGAAAGACGCGGGTTCGATCCCGGCCGCGGCGGCTGGAATTTCTTTGGAGGAGAAATTCTAGAGGCCCGTGTACTGTGCGATGTCAGTGCACGTTAAAGAACCCCAGGTGGTCGAAATTTCCGGAGCCCTCCACTACGGCGTCTCTCATAGCCTTAGTCGCTTTGGGACGTTAAACCCCATAAAACCGTAAACCAAAGTGCCCCCTGAATTTTTGTCCTCGTTCGCCGCACCGTTTTCCTTACACCTTCACCAGCACGAAGTAGCGTCATAAAAAGCGGTATTTCATGGTTTAAATACCCCTAAGACAGAGGACAGAACGAAGAATCGAACAGGAACAGTGTTGGCCATCTATTTTTTAATTTACTTTGAATAGGGCTAACTTCATTGGAGGTTTATTGCATCATGAAAAATAGAATGATATTGACGTTTTTTTTGTGTTGTCTGCCCTGTTTCGCGCTCTCGGCAGCCTGATGAATGACGGCAACTCGCCAGACTTACTTTAGTTCCAAGGAAATAAACGACATGAAAATGTGGCCAATTCACGGCTGCACAACGTAGCTGTTTAAAACGGATAGTGATGGAACAGTTTACACGAAATCATCATCAATATGCAGATTAGTAAACTGAAGGAATTATTAAGCCCTAAGCCTTTCTTGGCTAACGCATGGTGTGGACGGTAGTTGTAGACGGAAGCTGTTCGCAAAAGTATCCGCACGATCTGTCAGTCATAAGTTGTATGGGAAATAAAACAAAATGTAAAAGATGATTACGCAACAGTACATAAGGAACATATATATATTTATTTATTTATTTATTGTACCCTCAGGGCCATAGGCATTACAGAGGGGAGTGGGTTAATTAGGATAAAGAACAATGAATATGTTGAGGTATTAGCGGGGTCGCAGCGGAGCACCAGACAGAGACGACCAGCGTGGCAAGCTTCTAGTTCCGGACTGCCCGTGCCGGGCGTGCGCCACGAGCACGCGCTGTCCGTCTTTATTTTTCCTCTAGCGCGCGCTGTAACGCCGATCTCAGCGCCGGCGCTTTATAGCGTCGCCGGGCGCTACAGGGCCCCCCGCCTAGACGGAACGGCGAAATGTACGCGCCGACGGGGCAGAGATGGATTAGCCACAGCGGCAAGCAGGTCTGCAGGTGGGCCAGCAACATCTGAGGGGAGCTCCTGGGGAGGTGTCTCGAGGTACGCTGGTTTGAGTCGGTCGAGGGAGACGACCTCTTGACGACCATCGAGCAGGATTGTCGCTGACTTTGTCGTCCGGGTGAGGACGCGGTACGGGCCATCGTATGAAGGGGTAAGAGGCGCCTTTACAGCGTCTCGCCTGAGAAAAACGTGCGTCGAGGAAGCAAGGTCCGGGTGCACAAAGACTTGATGGGCAGTTGAGCGAGGCGGCACTGGGCGCAGGTGCTGGAGACAGTCGTGTAGGCGGTGAAGGTATTGCAGGGGTTGGGACGAGGGAGCTGAAGGTACGAACAAGTCGCCGGGAAGCCGCAGGGAGGTACCGAAGACGAGTTCGGCCGCCGAACAGCCAAGGTCACGACGCAGGACGGCGCGTAGGCCTAGGAGCACCATAGGGAGGTGGTCTACCCAGTGCTCGCGATCCAGGCGCGCAGTAAGGGCAGCCTTGAGCTGGCGATGGAACCGCTCGACCATGCCGTTGGCACAGGGATGGTATGATGTGGTGCGGCAGTGTTTAGTGCCAAGTAGCCGGGTGAGCGAAGTGAAGAGGGCGCATTCGAACTGGCGGCCGCGATCCGTGGTAACAATGCCGGGACAGCCGAAGCGGGAAACCCACGTCGAAACGAAGGCTCTGGCAACTGTTTCCGCAGTAATGTCCGGAATGGGCACGGCCTCGGGCCAACGGGTGAAGCGGTCGACCATCGTCAGAATATACTTGTAGCCCTGAGAGGGGGGAAGCGGTCCAACCAGGTCGAGATGGATATGGTCAAAGCGTGATCCAGGCGGCAGGAAAGACTGAGGGGGAGTCTTGGTATGGCGTGTCACTTTGGTGGACTGGCAAGCAAGGCACGAGCGGGCCCACTGGCGAACGTCGGTGTTAATGTTCGGCCAGACGTACCGCTGGGTAACGAGGCGCTGCGTGGCCCGAATGCTAGGATGGCAGATGTCGTGAAGGGAATGGAAAATGGCACGACGAAAGGCCTCCGGGATGAACGGTCGCGGTAGAGCCGATGATATGTCGCACCAGAGTGATCCGGGCACAAACGGATGAGGCACGAGCTGCAGACGGAGTGCTCGAGGGTGGTCACGCAGGGCGTGCAGCTCAGGGTCTTCAAGCTGTGCCCGCGCCAGGGAGGGCCAGTCCACAGCAGGTGGAGACACGCCGATGGTGGAAATGCGTGAAAGTGCATCAGCTGCCTCGTTGTCGGTGCCCTTGATATGTCGAATATCGGTTGTGAACTCCGATATGTAGGCCAGCTGACGAAGTTCACGGGCGACGTACTTCGAAGAGTTCGTACGGAACACATACACCAGAGGCTTATGGTCCGTGAGAACGTAAAACGGCTGGCCCTCCAAGAAGTGGCGATAGTGCTGGATCGTGGAGTAGATAGCAAGCAGCTCACGGCCAAATACGCTGTAGCGAGTCTCAGCAGGCTGGAGCTTCCGAGAGAAGAAACCCAGTGGGTGCCACTCGGAGTCAATCTTCTGCTGGAGAACCGCGCCAATGGCCACGCTGGAAGCATCCACCATGATGCGAGTGGGCGCGGAAGTCCTAGGGTGGATGAGGACGACTGAATCAGCGAGGGCTTGTTTGGCAGCCGTGAAAGCGGCCTGAGCTTCGGGAGACCAGGAAATCGCAGAGGATGAGGACTTCGTGGTGCGGAGAAGGTCAGTCAAGGGGTGAAGAAGCTCGGCGCAGTGTGGGATAAAGCGCCGTGAAAAATTCACTAGGCCCAGGAACTCACGGAGCTTGCGTAGGGTAGTTGGAGCTGGGAAGTCCGTAACGGCCTGGACATGAGAAGGCAATGGACGAATGCCCAGCGCCGAGATGTGGTGGCCCAAGAACTCGAGCTCAGAAGAGCCGAAGACACATTTCTGGGCATTGACGACCAAGCCAAACTCTTGGAGGCGTTGAAAGAGTTCCCGGAGGTGACGCTCGTGGTCCTGTGGAGTACGACTCGCGACGAGGATGTCATCGATGTAGGCGAATACCGCCGGGAGACCACGCGTCACTTCAGCGATGAATCTTTGGAAAGTTTGAGCTGCGTTGCGTAGCCCAAAAGGCATGCGCACGTACTCAAACAGTCCGAAGGGTGTAGTGATGGCCGTCTTCGGAATATCGGCCGGCTCAACAGGGATTTGGTGGTACGCCTTGACAAGGTCCACTTTACTAAAGATCTTGCAGCCATCCAGATGTCCAGTGAAGTCTTGGATGTGTGGAAGGGGATAGCTGTCGTGGACCGTGTTAGCGTTGAGAGCCCGGTAGTCGCCGCACGGTCGCCAGTCACCCGGATCTTTCTTGGGCACCAGATGGAGTGGTGAAGCCCAACTACTAGATGAAGGGCGAATAATACCCAACTGGAGCATGTGGTCGAATTCCCGTTTTGCAATAGCCAGACGCTCACCGAAGAGGCGGCGCGGGCGAGCTGCGACAGGTGGGCCACGCGTGACAATGTGGTGGGTGATACCGTGCTTGGGTGGCTGATGTAAATTACAAGGCTTCGTGACCTCGGGAAAGTCTGCGAGGACTTGAGCATACGGGCATGACGGAAGCAGAGTTCGGATTCCAGTGGAAACGACAGCTGATATAACGCCAGTGATGGAAAGGCGCGTCTTGCTGTCGATGAGACGATGGTGACGCATGCTGACGTCCAGATCAAAATGCGTCAGGAAGTCGGAACCGAGGATGGGTTGATGTACATCGGCGACGATGAAGACCCATCGAAACGTGCGCCGTAGGCCAATGTCCAGAGTGAGGGATCGGAGACCATACGTTGCGATGGAGGTTGAGTTGGCCGCACGAAGAGTAGGTCCATGTGACTTGGAAGCACGGTCTGCTTTGGAGGCCGGCAGTACGCTGACTTCGGCACCAGTGTCGATGAGGAAGCGCAGGCCAGAAATGCGATCCATGACGACGAAAAGGCGGCCAGGTTGAAGAGCGAGGTCACACGCCGCCGTCAGTGATCTCGCTGCGCGTTTCCCGACCAGTTGCATGGTGGAGTGCAGCGGCGAGCGTTGTGCTGGAAAGTTCGGTGATACCAGCAGAGACGCGGACGGCGAGGACTGGACGAGTGCGGACCACTCGGGGAAGACGAACGGCGGCGAGGTGTTGAGGATAAACCGTGCGGGGCATGAGAGGACGTCCGAAGGGCATCGATAGAAGCGGCCAGCTGATCGATCCGGGCCTCTAACCGTGAAATGACGGCGGTCTCCGGTGGAGAAGAGAGGGCGGCGACGGAAGGAGAAGTCGCGTCGTGGACTCGATCAGCGAGCTGGGCGAGGCGGTCAAGGGTCAAGTCGCCCGCAGCAGCCAAGACGATGCGGGTCGACTGCGGCAAGCGTTGTAGGAAGAGCTGCCGCAACAGTGCGCCATTCGGGTCTGCATTGGTTTCGCCCAGGAGCTGCCGCATACTATTGAGTAACTGGGAGGGGCGGCGGTCTCCAAGCTCTTCGTAGGTGAGCAGCTGCTGGAGGCGCGCACTCTCTGACGCCGTGGTGCGGGCCAGGATGCCCTGCTTTAATCGCTGGTACGGGGTATCGCCCAAGGGTGCAGCGATGATGTCCGCTACCTCTTGAGCCACCTCAGAAGGCAGGTTGGAAAGTAAATGACGATACCGAGATGCCTCCGAGGTGACGTGGTGCAGATGGAAGACGGCTTCCACTTGGGCGAACCAGGTCTGCGGACACTTGGGCCAGAATGTTGGTAGGCGGAGCTGGAGAGCTGCGACGTCCCGTGGGCGCAAGGTAGCGTCAGGCGGAAGGCCGCCTGAGGGCGGTAGGTTGCTGGGGTCGGTCATGTCTTAGGCCGGAGTCACCACTGTTGAGGTATTAGCGGGGTCGCAGCGGAGCACCAGACAGAGACGACCAGCGTGGCAAGCTTCTAGTTCCGGACTGCCCGTGCCGGGCGTGCGCCACGAGCACGCGCTGTCCGTCTTTATTTTTCCTCTAGCGCGCGCTGTAACGCCGATCTCAGCGCCGGCGCTTTATAGCGTCGCCGGGCGCTACAAATACAATACAGTGAAAACAGGTAGTACAGAATAAATTTTCTCCAAAATTAAAACAAACAACATTCACAAAGCGTAAATAACATGAAATCAATGTACATAACACAGTGGAAACAGATATTACACATGAATCAACTTCTTTCAGAATAAACAATGTTAGCTATTGCGTCGTGAAAGGTTTTGTTATCTGCAATGGCTGCAATATCGGGGGGAAGGCGGTTCCATTCCACAGATGTGCGAGGAAGATATGAGTGAAAAGAAGATTTGGTGTGGCATGTTGGGATGCCAACCTTGTGGCGGTGATCGATGCGACGTGAAATGTATTCTGGGGGTGATATGAAATAGTCGTGAAGCGTAACGTGATGATATAGCTTGTGAAATAGTGTTAGGCGACCAACTTTACGGCGAGATTGTAACGGTGGGAGTGACACGTTAGATTTCATGGCTGTGATGCTTGCCGTACGGTTGTAATTTGAAAGAATGAAGCGAACGGAATTATTTTGGACTAGTTCCAAGGAATATACAAGGTTATCATGTGTAGGGTCCCATATTGATGCTGCGTATTCTAGTTTAGGACGTATAAGTGTTTTATAGAGTATAAGCTTAAGAGATGAGGGAGCGGCTGAGAAATTGCGACGTAAGTACCCTAACATGCGGTTAGTGTTATTAATAACGTAGTCAATATGAATAGACCATGATAAATTTTGAGTGATATGAATACCTAGGTACTTGTATGTTTTTACCCAATCAAGAAGAGTGCCGTTAAGATAATATGAAGGAAGAGCGTTAGGTGCACGGGAAACACGCAAAGCTTTACATTTATTAATGTTTAATTCCATATTCCATGTAGTGCACCAGTCTGACACCAAATTGAGGTCTGACTGGAGAGTGTCAGTATAGTTAACGTTATTTATTTCCCGAAATATTACACAATCGTCAGCAAAAAGTTGAATGTTGGAAGATATGGCAGAAGGAAGGTCATTAATATAGATTAAGAATAGGAGTGGTCCAAGGACCGATCCCTGTGGAACACCAGATAGCACGTTAGCAATCGGTGAGTTAGTGTTATTTGCATGCACAAATTGCCAACGGTTAAGAAGGAAAGATTTAATCCAGTCGAAGACGTTAGGATTGAGATTAAGATGGCTCAATTTATGTAGCAGCAATTTATGACATACTTTGTCAAAGGCTTTCAAAAATCCAAAAAAATGCAGTCAGCACAGGATGAGTTGTCAAGTATGCGGTATAGCTTATCAGTGAAGGCAAGTAATTGAGTTTCACACGAGTATGTTTGACGAAAACCATGTTGCGCAGGTGTGAAAAATGAATTCTCATCGAGAAAGGTAACGACATGCTTGAAAACGATATGTTCTAGTAATTTGCAGCATGTGCTAGTGAGCGAAATGGGACGAAAGTTTTGAGGGGAGTGCTTACCACCGGACTTGTGAAGTGTAACCACCTTCCCAATTTTCCAGTCGTTAGGAAGGCTTGCTGTGTCGAGTGACTGTTGAAAAAGTTTGGTTAGTATAACTGAACTATAAGCCCAAGTATTTTTTAGAAATTTAGCGCTAATCGCATCAGAACCAGGTGAAGAATCATTTTTCAGGGATTCAATTAATTTGGCTATGCCAGGTGGATCGATAGTTATAGGTGACATTGTCGGGAACCTGTGGTGCTGTATGTGAGGCAGATTAACGCTTGAAATGGAGGAAAAGCTTTCAACGAATGTGTTATTCAGCACGGAAGCACAAAGATCACTGGGGATAAGGTTACCGGAGGCATCTTGTAGTCTAATTAATGGGTCGTTCTCAGGGTGTATAACGCGCCAGAATTTCTTAACACTCGTTTTCAAAATAGTTGGTAATGTGGCAGACAAAAAGGTATGCTTTGTTTGTTTAATCGCGTTGACGTAAGCGTCGGAAGCAGACTTGTACTTCGCCCATCGCGCGTTAGATGGTGAAAGCTTCGCGCGGCGGTATAAACGTTTCTTTTTGTTAGATAATCGTTTGATGTGAGAGTTGTGCCAAAGTGCTTGTGGATTAGAGGTGACGATGCGCTTAGGGATATACTTATCAGTTAGTTCGTGAACCTTCGTTTTGAATGATATCCAGTTTTCTTCGACAGAGTAGTAGTCGGAGTTAGCAATAAAGTAATCAACAAATATGCCCAGTTCATTGTTAATAGCGGCAAAGTTGGCGCGTTTGTAATCTAGAATGATCTTTTTTATTTTGCTCGGTTTTGGACGTGGTATATTAATGGAAAAATTGAGCAGAACGTGATCACTGATGCCTGGAAGATATGTTATATCAGTAGCTAACTCTGGATTAGTTGCTAGAATTAGATCAAGAGTGTTCGAAGCGTTATTCACTGTCCTTGTGGCTTTTGTTACTAACTGAGTTAGCGAAAACATGGCGCATAGTTCTAAGAATTCTTTAGCTTGATACGAAGGGGAAGATAAAGAAGGCTGCTGAGCAGTCCATGAAATAGTTGGAAAATTAAAGTCTCCAAGTAGAAAAAGTGGTGATGAAGGAAATCGTGCGCGAACAAGATTTATAGCATCGTGAAGTTCGTTAGTGAATGTAGACGAATAAGAAGGACAACGGTAGCAGACGCCAATAATCAGTTTAAGATGACCTATCACTATTGACGCAAATATTAGTTCTAATTCGCTGAAGACTTGGATACATGAAGATGGAATGTCTTTAGAAATAGCAAGTAAGGCACCGCCGCCTCGTTTGGCTATTCTATCGCAACGATATACCGAGTACCGATGAGCGTTTTGGAAGATTTCGGAATCCGATACATGCGTTGGGAGCCAGGTTTCGGTTAGCGCTATAATGTCAGCTGAGCATGTGTCTATGGCAGAAGATAAAGAAGTATGCTTGTTAAGTAGGCTCCTGACGTTAGTATAAAGAACTGATATCGACGATGGCAACTGTCCACTACCCCTCGCGATTCCCTACGGTGAAGCGGAAGATCCAGCCACAGAATCCAATCTAGACGATTCGCCACGTGCCACGATTTCTTCAACAGTGTCCTTGGTAGGGTTATACATGAAGCATTTTTTATTGATATGCATGTTGTTATAGCGTATCTTAAAAGAGCGAGGGCCAGCGTGAATATTACCAAATTCAAAAAGTTTTTTCCGAGCCTGGCGCGTAGCCGGTGAGAAATCTTCACTGATTGTGATGTTATCCGTTTTAAATTGGTTACGAAGGGTTAATATCTTGTCTTTCATTTTAGTGTCCGAAAATTTGGCTATGATTGGTCGACACTTCTCATCTGAAAAAACGCCCAGGCGATGTGCACGTTGAATTGAACTGGAGGGGCATACTTCGACAGTCTTAGTCAAGGCTTCCAGGAGTTTCGACTCAGTGTCTGCCCAAGTCTCTTCCTCATCGGGTATACCCCTAAATATTAGATTTTCACGTCGCGATCTATCTTCGGCTTCATCTAGGCGAGACTGCAGCAAATCATTTCGAGTACGTTGGTCTTCTACAGATTTCTTTAAAGATGAGAGCTCCTGATCCATGTCGTCGATTTTCTTTCCCTTTTCCTCGAGTTCATCAAGCCTCTTGTGCATGCCAGCTAACTTTGATTCAATGTTCTTCTGACTATTCCTAATGTCTTTAATATCAGCTTCTAATTCGACCTGATCTTTAGAGCTTTGCAACGTACGCGAATGTACATCCTTAAGCAGCTTAAACATAACTTTCATTTGTTCAGACGGATTGTCTGGCAGGTTGTCTATGTCAAGGGAGCGAGTCATAGGACCCGGGTTAGATTCAATGTCGCCAGAGCGCAAAAGCAGAGAAATCATTGAAAAGCATTCACAAGCAACATCAAAGCACACCCGCGGGCACGGGAACAGAAGTAAACAGCGATCGTCGCTTTTTCTAGCGTGCAAAGAATAGTGCGTACAAACCTGCACGGTAAAGAAGCGAAGCATTGGAGGTATGCCGATGTCACTGTTCCCGTGCCCACTGAAGGGAAAGCCAGCGTGTTGTCGCTTTAAATCCGGTGTGGGTGGTGATGCCATCGTCGATGACGCTGGACGGGTGTGGACTAGGGATTCGATGAGCAGGAAAGCCTGGCCGGGTGGAAAGCTGAAGTTTTCGGTGAAACGAAGCCCAGATCTTGCAACCACCGTACCAGGGAAAAACGTCGAGTCAGAGCCTGCAGCCGGCGAAGTTGATATGGCGAGCGCCAGCACGGCCTGCACGGTAAAGAAGCGAAGCATTGGAGGATGCCGATGTCACTGTTCCCGTGCCCACTCAATGATATGTAATGATAGCAGTGATAGTTAGTGAATAGATAGTAAAAAAATAGTGGTAGATAGCTAGATAGCGATATTAATAGCGGCTGATATTGACAGTTAGTGCTAGAAATATTGGCAGTGATGGTAGTGATAGTGGTAATGATAGCTACTTATAGTGATACCTAGTGGTAGAGAAAGATAGGGATAGTGCTAGAGGTATATAATGATAGTGAATATGACAGTGATAATGATCACGATATTGATAGTTGGTGACAGCGATGATAATGGCAGTTTTGATGACAGCGATAATGATAGAAGATGATAGCGGTAATGGCTTAGCAGTTGACTGTGTCTTCAAATTTTTGAATGGCTTTATTAAGATGTCCAATAAGCTGCATTTATAATAACTCAGTAAACCTCATTTTGACAAGGCTGCAATAACGAGCCTTTATTTGTCTTTCACTAGCGCATGTCCAACATTCTTGGACAAAAATTTTGAATATTGAAAAACTGTGAGGTACTGCAAAAAAAATTTTGAACCTAATTGTCAATCCTTCCGATATGTACCAAAAGCTTTCTTTTCAAGTTTTTTCATCGCTCGCTATGAGCAGTTGAGGCTGCCATTTAAATCCAATGGGGTACGCTTTCCGCTACAGTAAAAAAACGTTAATGTAAAAAATGCAAGCCTGCTGATGGGAGATCTCCGGATGTATTGGTTCTTCTAGCGAAATCTTACAATATATGAAAAACTTGCGTTGATAAACTCTTTCCTGTGCAAAAGGACTTTTGTCCTGATTTGTCTGGTATGCACTCCCAATTCCTCCATGTTGGTGATTTAATTAATCTTAAGGAAGTCGTGCTATTTCACATTCATGTTAGCTGCCTTGATAATTACCTCTTGCTAATTACCTGACATCTTTACTTGATCTTTTTGAGTCGAAATGCATTCTTCGCTGCGCATTACAAAGTGGCAAGGATGGGTCTTCCCTTCAAGCAGCTCTTAAGCCATTTCTGGCTGGTGTTTGTTATCGCATCTGACACTTAACACGACTAAATTCAAAATAATACAGTTAGCACAGCATATCCTTCTTCAGAGGATATAAACTTCTTCACTTAGAGCAGCTAAGTCTTATAAATGCTTTCGCGTTATTTCATTATAGAACCAAGCTTGAAACACGCCTTTTAGTTCCATAACCGCAAACTGTTGTCAAAGCCTTGGCTAAAATAAAATTAAAAATTACATGTCTCTTGTTCGTTCTATTTTTAGTTTCAGTGCTACGCGTCAGCATGGGACTCTCAATCCAACTTAGGAATGAATACAGTCCCAGAAATGAAACAACGCGATGTCACATTTCTGCCTGAGACTGTAGAAGCGTCCGCGCTTGACGACAGGGAAGCCTAGCCCTTAAGCCTTCCGGGATTAATTGTGAAAAATGCAATTGTCAGGCGAATGTAATCCCCCTTCGCCATAACTTTATATACTCGGTCAGGTAATCAATCGCTGACCCCAGTTGGTGATAAAAATATATCTAATTTCGCTACTCATCCATTTGACTGGCCTCTGAAGGTGTACACAACGAGAAAGCACACGTTAGGTCGATCTTCAGTGAACGTTTATGCACTGGCGTTGTCTTTTGCTTGTCTTCCGTTCAGTATTCCTTACCACGCAGGGCAGGCAAGACTAAGATTCATTTGGAGTCTGTTTGGCGTGCATCCTGCTTTACAGAATCTCAGCGGAACTGGTATTTGTAGAAATTCTTTCCTGCTTTGTGGCATTCTTCTCGTACCGTCCATCGAGTATCACGCTCAGTGGTCGCCTATTCAAAAGGCAACATTATTGAGCGGATAGGCAACTACATGCACTGCCGACAATGTCAGGGAAAGGAACCGAGATGGGCCCGCCCATCAGAGCGTGAGGACTCAGAGTCAGCTAGCGAGTCAACAAAATGCCAGTAAGGGAACAGCGTCATTCATAGATTGCATCAAAGGGTTCATGCAGCCGCACTGCCTGCGCGGTTTTGTACCGAGCTTCCTTCGTCGCATTCACGCTTCGCGATTCTCCTTGCGAGCTCGTTTCCGCTTTTCAAGCAGTGAGCGCAGAATCGCTTTTTTGCAGTCGACGTGCATCTACGCGTCAGTGCGTTTAGCTCTGCACCACGCTGGGATGAAATTTAGGTCTTCCTCCTTTTTTCATCACTGCTACCGTTTTAGACCCGTTCGAACACAATGACAGCACGGCCCGTTCATGCGTGCACGACATTGTGCAAGTGCTTGAAGGGACCTGCCAGTTCTTGCTTGGCACTTTTTTGCCGGCATATGATGAAAATGTCTGCCCGCTGAATACATCCCGACAACGAAAGGCGTCTTTGTAGCTGGTTCTCTCACTAAGCTTTCTTCTTTGCCGATTCTAGGTGGTGTACAGTTGAGCTGTGCGTGCTCTCTCCGGAGTGAACAAAACGCGCTTACTAAAGGCGGTACAGTTCCGCATACTGCGTGTTTGCAGCAGCGTGATTTGTTCGCCGATTTGAAAGAGGGAAACATAAAATAGGAAAGTGAAGGCTGGATTCATGTTTCACTTCTGATTCATTTGCTTTAATTTTACGGTGCTGAAGAGGTCATAGACCTCGAACCTAAAAGAGAATGTGGTTGAAAAGAAAGCATGCAGCGAGAGGTCTATAGAAACATTTGATGAGAAATATGCGCTTAAATCGCCAGAAAACAAAACACCTTCATCAATACTCAGGCGAGTGTGTTTCGTATATATAGTGTGTTTCATATTTTGCATCACATGCCGTGACAGTGTTTTTAGCTTTAAATGTAATAACTCCGAAGCGCTTGCTATTGCGAGTGAGGAGGTGCTCAGGTTGGAGGTATGGCGGTCCTGTGCACTGATGAAATATCATTTCCACGAGAGGTGCGTAGAAATTATTTTAATAGGAAGACAGCAAGGATGGCTTGGAATATGTTTCACTAACCTGGTTTGCTATACACCGGGAACCTGAGTGGCTGCAAAGAAATGATTGTAGTTGACTAACGGGGCACCCGTTTGAAAATTATAAGCGTTACATAAGGTGGCAATGCTTCTGCGTAAAACCTGGAAAATGCTCCGCATAAGAACTAAGCAGCGCTCCAATGGAGTGAGAAGTCCTCTAAGCAACTGGGAGAAGGCGCAGTTTGAAGTCCCAAGTCAGTCCCTTGTCTTGAATACGGGGAAAATAACCGGCCAGTCATTCCGGCTTCTGCAATGGCAAGGTTTCGCTGAAAGGGAGGTTACCTACAGCTTTTGAGAATGGCTGGATGCGAGGGAATTAAAAATTAAGCGTTGTTGCAGCTAACATATCTTGTCTAGCAGATTATAAGTAGGGCTGTTCGTTTTCGGGTAAAACCCGATTTTACCCTATTTTTGCACCCCGAACGAGTTCCTAAAATATCGGGTAAAACCCGATTTTTCCCGAAGTTTTGCGCCAAAATCTCCACAAAATATGACTGCACTTTGAAACGGAACGTCTCAGACAAAGACGAAAACCAGTTGACACTGTGGAAACTGGGAGCTGTACTCGATCGGTTCCAGAAGCGGCTGCTGAGTCAGTCGTTTGATGACTACCGACCTCTCTTTATTTCCGTGATGGCCGATGTAGGCTCACTTCGCGAGGAGTTTAGCCAGTACTTTCTGGAAGCAAGAACCACAAATGAAGGTTGGGTAACGCACGCAACCGTGCGTTACCCAAGACTAGCAAATGCAGCGTTGTCATTTTTCTGCCTAGCTAATGGCAGCTGTGACGTTGAGCGAACGTTTTCTCAGCTAAGGTACCTGCAGAGACCAGACAGGTCTCGGATGGAAACCGAGATCTTGCGCATGCAGATGATTATGTATATTAATAAGGACGTGTAGAACGTCGATGACCAGCCCTCGTGTAGAAAATGTTTCTTTTCTCAAAACTGACCGTTGCCTCTCACTGCGAGTAATAATTACCAAAGAAACGCCAAATTTTTCAATACTTTCTTGAAAGCAGCCCAAAATATATCCTTAATTGTTACATACCGGTTAGAACAAACCGAATAAATTATTACTTTGCTAATTTAACCCGATAAAACCCGAATTTCTAAGTTTTTCTACGAAAAACCCGATTTATTCCCTATTATCAAGCCGAAAAATAACGACCGATTTTTACCCCCCGATTTTGAAAAAATATAAAACCCGAAAACGAATAACCCTAATTATAAGGCATTCATGATTTTGAGAGGGCTGCAAGGCGTGTAACTTGACAACTCAAAGTGAACAAAGGACATGGAGCCTCAGGATGCTTACCCAAAACATTAATGGTGCAGGTTAGCCTCGAAGAGGAAGTTCCGGTAGAGGATTGAGTTGTGATGTGGCAAGGGTGGTAAGATATTGAGTGTAAAAGTGAAATTTGAGTCCAGGCGGGAGCGCTGCTAACGAGTATTAGCCTATTTACCTGCAAAATTGTGATAAAGAAATACGACATCTCAGCAGAAAGGAATCCGGAGGATCGGGAGGATGGAGGGACAGCGAACACGGGCTGTGACAGCCGTTCTGGTAGTATTTGGTTTCTTGAAATAGAACAACCTGGAGAGAGGAATTGAACGGCATGAAAGTACTAATTACGGGGAAGCGAATTAAAAATTTCAAATAAGGGGTGCGTGGAAAGGGTGAAAGGAAGGAAATGTGGAAGGAGTACGAGAGCCAAAAGTTCCAGAAAGTGCAGAGTATTAGAAAAAAGTAGGCAAGAATAAACTATACTATAACAAAGCAGAAAACAAAAACCGGAGAATTGGTCGCGGAGGGCGCCGGTGTTAAGGTGAAAGAAATGGCTGAGAAGCGTTATGAAGTACTTGGAAGGCCGGCGTGATGTGTTTTTTCTTGTGGCGTTATTGTTGCTGAGACGAGGAGCAATAATTAGTTTTCCTCGCAGATGGGAGTCGCTGGTAGTTGCAAATTTTTTAAATTTGTGGATTAGGAATGCCCCTGTATGTTTTATCACTGAAAGACCTGAAGCCTGATAGGGGAATAACATTTGAAGTTTGTCGAAGTTATGACAACGTTCAATAAAATGTTCCGAAACTTTTTTTTGGGCGTTCGTTCTTGAGACAGCAGCGTGGCCGTTTAGTCTCCCGCTCATTTATTGTCCGTTTTCTCCAATATATGGCTTCTCACCGGAGGAGTATTGAAGCACGTATATATAATATTAGCAGACGCACAGTTAACGGTAGCATTTATATGAAGATGAAGTCGCTTGCCAAGCTTAAAACTCTGTAAATGGTTGAATATCTTACATTAAAGTCGACATCATGAGCTTACTGCCATAGGGGGTTTCTTCTCGGGCCTAGCGTGCACTAGGATGCCTCTCAGGTTTTTGGTACCTGTGTACATCGCCGGTAGTTGCAACGGGAAATATTTTCTTGAGACTGGTGTTGCTGGTTAAGATATGGTGATATTTTGGTAGGGGACGCAAGCTCCATCTTAGGTGTATGACGCGAGAGCGGCGTTATGCGGTTAATGCCCGTATATGCCGAATTGGTCGTTCGCTACTTCACACTCATAGATCACTGGGAGTCCTCCTACCACCCCTGGCGCGGCGGTGCAGCAGTTAAGCGGTGCACCAGTGCCCCGCCAAGTTGCTCCTCATGCAAAGCCACCGGTGTGGGTTCTGAGACCCACGTCGGCCTTCCCGAGCAACTTCTTGGGACCAATCAATAATTTACCTGCCATGGTGGGCAGTCCGCTCATAAACCAGTGGGCAAGTTGTGATGATGTCACAGGATCACGTGACCTACATGGAAGGTGGGCTTCCTGTTCCTCTGGAGATTTTTCGCTCATGCCTCCGCTGCCGACGACGACGACCACGACGTCGGGTTTTCCGCTGAACAAACCCTTAACGTTGTTGCATTAATACTGCCTGTGTTAGGGAGGGCGTTGGAGTATTTTCTTACAAATGCAGGAGGCCGCTCACTGCTAGCTTTTGGTCCTCATTTAAGTGCGTCGCCTCTGTTTAGATTGGCTCATCGTTAGAAAGCCTAATTAAGGGAGTTCATGGGGTGGTTTTTACTAAAGAGACCGCTTATAAATCAGTCGAGAAGTTTCAAACAGTCGCCATTGTCAGTACATATCCTTGTAGAGCGCGGTGCCTGTCCTACGAGTATGCCTTGCTTGCAGTATCGCGGATGAAGGCTAGTGAAATCTGATTATTGCTGTCGCTTTCGAGGATTCCTGTATAGTGTTGCGTTCAGCTGGCAATTTTCTGGGTGAACACTAGTCTCAAGAAAATCGAATTGCGTTTTAGAGTAGCGGAAGATAAATTTAGTATTAGAGTGGAATGAACTATGATGTGAGACGAACACGTTTATGATCTATATGTCCGTGTTCCCGTGTCCTGGAAATGGCGTCTGTGTGGAGCAAGCATATGAGCGCTTTTCCTAAAAAAAGAATTTAGAACTTTACTTTGTAGTAACCCAGCAAATTTGTTGACTTAGGTCTGAAGGAAAGAAGTGCCCATAGTTGTCCCATATACATGAAAGTTATACGAAGAATGGAATTCAGAATAGTTGCGTGCGAATACTGATTGAAGTTGTGAGCGACACATTTCATCGTAATGGGGAAGGGATTTTGAGTTATAGCTTAACAGAGCGTGTGAATCACTTCATTTGCAGGAATATTTGTGTACAGCGCGGCGACGTCCAGTATCACTAGTGTGCTTTGCGCTGGGATTATTTTTGTGTCGTTAAGTTATTGCATTATTTGAAGAAATTTAGCGCGGTGTCTTGGACAAAGGATGGATGGAGGATTGTAATTTCTGCATGGTAGTGGTTCTGAAAGATTGAAAACTTTTCTGTAGGCGCATTATTGCTGAGAACTATAGGCCTTCTCGTAATAACTGCTGAATACAAGTCTTCTGCGGAAAACTTTTGATGTTGTTTTGTAGTTTGCTCTCGTGCGAACAATTGGCTTCGTTCCCTGGCTGTAGAGTACTGATAGAAATTACGTAGAAAGCGGTTTGTCTCTCATGACGTCAATCATTTATTTTCTTTCTCACTAAACACTATCACAAAATGGTGTGAACACTACAGGAGTGCGGTGTAGCTAAGCAGAGCCGACTGGTGCGAACTTGCTGGGGCTTATCTTTCGCCTCTGATATTCCTCGCTCTGTCATTTCATTCCGTGCCATAAATATAACATTATACTGTTTTGATCCGCTCATGACTGTGCACTTTTGTCCTTGCTTTGCGCTCATCTGTTTGGAGAAAACCTGCTAGCGTGCAACTAAGTTGCAGGAATTATCTACGGACTCCTCAGTGCTTTACGCTTGCTGGAGTTTCTTTATTGATATGTCACTTTTCAGCCGTGGCTATGCCATGCCTTGCCTTCAAATGTTAAGGTACAGACTTCCAAATGTTCATGGGAAAATAGGATTATGTGACCAATGATGCCTGCAGCAATGCAGCAGTGTCTCGTGATATTCGCCTATGTTACCAACGATAATTCCGCGCTCGCTTAGTCAGGTCTTTGTGTATCACTACGTTAATATTGTGTTTCAAAGAAGCCATAAAGCTGAATCACAAGAAAATTTTGACAGCAGTTATCACAAAGTTGGAGTAGAGATTAAAAAACTTTTTAAGCGGTTCGTGCACGCAAGCAGATATAGTTTTTTTCCCTCGTGGCTTGCAGCGCCTTACTCTTTTTTTTTCTTCCATCACCTGCACACTTCTAATCCAGCGTAAGTTTTGCCACACCTGATTGATTGTTGCTAGAACGACTCTCGACGTCTCTTACGAGACGTCGAGGAGATATAAAAAAGCAGGAAGCTGATGATAAACGGACTTCGTCACTTTTTTCATGTTCACATATATGACAATTCACCTTAGTCTGATGAGTGAGGCAAAGATTTTTTTCTGCCCGTGGCAGCCTGCAGCTACAATTGTTTTGAGAAGCGAGAAGTGACAGCCATTCGAAAATGCAGGGTGCAGCAGCTGATGCCAAAGCATTTCGGAGGTTCTCCGTGATCTTGACTACAACCAGGCGCTAATAAAACTATGCAACACCAAAAAAAAAAAAGAGCTAGAAGAAAAGGAGGCAGAAAACACTGAAATCAAGTCCGCTTCAGCATGCGTTCAGGCGCAGTCACCGTAAAGGCTGAACCACAAGGCAGCGTTTCTTCGGCGCCGCGTCAGCGTCTCGTCTACCGACGCTGTCGCTCGACGTCGCAGGAGAGGGCGATTAAACACATGAGGGCGTACGAACTGGCTTCTCCAGACGGGAGCGTGATTTCATTCTTTCGCTGTTGCTACGTTCCACTCGCGCACGAGATGCATTGTCCTCCTCGCGCGTGTAAAGGTAGTAACGCCACAGTGCAACATTTTTATTACTGTAAATACGTGCAAATACAAGCAAATAGAGACAAATTCTATAATTGTAAATGCCTATAAATACAAAGAGTTGTAATGTATATAGAAGGAGATACATGCAAACTACTGTATATACTACTTTTGTCAATAGTCATAAATATGAGTAAATAAATTCATGTAAATGTCCCCTTCTTTTCTACAGTCTGTGCAGCGAAGTTCCTCAGCTCCACATAAATATTCTTAAAATCTCCAGGAGGAGGAGCATAAACTTTATTTTCGCCGACAAAAGTAGCAGATGGTGTGGGGCTATAGCCCTGTCAAGTGGCCATGAGCCCGTGGCGTTCGGCGACTTATAGGGCTCTTGTCACAACCCGGATCTGTGTGTCCGAGTCGGAACTGAGCAATGCGGCCTCCCACTGGTCTGGATTCGAGAGCTGCAAACCTCAAGGAGGGGAGCCCCGAGGGCAAGCCCAGAGTATGTGGAATAGAGTGGCATGTTGGCCACATAGTTGACAGGAAGGGGAGTAGACCGCAGGGTATATGCGGGCATATATCGCGGGGTTGGTAAAGGTATTCATTTGGAGTTTCCTCCACACAACCCCTTCGGGTTTGATGAGAGAACTATGTGCGGTGGGATATAGAAGTCTGCCTGAGCGGTAGTGCATGGTTATGTCATGAAATGTAACCATACGATCTCTCGCCGTCCGCAGGACGGGCGACACCACATCCCGGTCGACGAATCCTCGGGCGTAATTGTGGGCCGCCTCGTTCCCTTAATGGGATGAGTGCGCAGGGACCCAGATCAATTGGATCGGGCGGAGTTGGAGGTTGGTGGAGTGGAGGAGAGATAGGGTTACAGGGGAGACCCGGCCTTTGGTGAATTTACGATTCGCCGATTAAGAATCGCTGAAGATGGTTTCTGCAGAGGTGGAGACCATCGCCAAGGCTATGGCCGCCTCCTCAGCCTCTTCAGGCGATCTGACGGGAATGGAGCACGCAACGAGCGGCCGTCCACAGTAGCTTACAACCGCGAGCGAAAAAGCTTCGCGATCTGACTATTCGGCGGCGTCGACGTGGACTGCTGTCTCATCTGTTAAACTGTTAAATACTTTTTGTGCAGAGACTAAGCCCTGTCCTTGCGGCGAGTGACGTGATACTCTGGGTGCATGTTTTTAGGAAGAGGGGTAACGATAAGGTTACTCTGGATATAGTACGGAAGCTGGGCCTTGTCGGCGATGGTCGTTTCAAAGCTTATTCCAAGCTTATCAAGTATGTGACGTCCCGTGGAGGTGTGGGTGAGCCGCCCGTACTGACAAATAAGATGAGCTTCAGAGAGCTCCGTCACTGTTGTAGACCCCTGATTCCAGTAGTTTCACGTGGGGGGAGTTGAACAGCCGCCTTGTATGCCTGTCTAATAAGGCAGTCGATGCGGTCCCGTTCCTGGCAGCTAAGGTAGAGGTAAGGGAGGGTATACGGGAGGCGACTGATAACCAACGCCTGAACAAGACGTCGGAGGTCAGCCTCTCGCATGCCTCTATGTTTATTAGCAATGCGAGGAATTAGACGAATTGTTCCTGGTATATATTATTGACCTCCCTCTTTCCGTTACCTCTCACATTCATTTATTTGCAGAAGACTGCGTAATACTTCGTGAAATTAACGACCCTAACGACACTCTTCTTTTGCAAAAAGACATTCATGGAACTTTTAGGAGGTATAAAACGTGGTAAATGAAGCTAAGCAAAACCAAATGTTAAAGTACTACGTGCGTCACGAATTTCTACACACCCCACTTCTTATCATCTTGATAATATCGAACTACAACAAATATCTTCACACCGCTATTTAGGGGTTCGCATAACAAATGATCTAACTTGGCCTTTTCACATCAATTCAATAATTGACAACGCCAACCACGCCCTCGGCTACCTTCGCCGTAACTTTTTGTCTGCCCCCAACTCACTTAAACTTCTCCTCTATAAATCTTTAGTTCGCAGTAAGTTGGAATATCCTGCGTCCATTTGGGATCCATTCACCGAAAACCTAATTACTTCCCTCGAACTAATTCAGAATAACTCGGCATGCTTCATCCTTCAGAACTATTATTGCACGACTAGCGCAACCTCTATGAAGAATACATCACAGTTAACATCTCTTGCTAGCCGTCGAAAACACGCTCGCCTTTGCTTAATTCATAAAATAATGTACCATAACCCCAGAGTGCGCCGCGATCTTATACATCCTCCGTCATATGCTTCATCACGAGTTGATAATGCGCATAAAATCGGCATTCTTTCTTTAAAACAAAATGCGCAGCAGAGTCTTTCGTTCCACGAAAAGCAAAGGAATGGAACCCCTTTCCCGGAAGTACAGCCTCCATCATCGATCATCAGCGTTTTTGTTCCGCCTTAGCTACCATTGTATAATTAGAATTGAAACGCCCTGTACATAACCACTGTATACAACCACTCCCATCTTCAATCCCTTCGAGCCTTCGGGGTATACTAAATGAAATGAAATGGTCTGCGAGACAGAGACTAAGTTTAGCCAGAGTGTCGGTGTTTTTCCGATTGCTCTGGATGAGAAGCCCCAATACCCTAGTGGTGGATACTTCGCGTATGGGTTGGCCACTAGCAGTAATGCAGATGGGAGGATGGCCGTGGAGGCCGGGTTGACCTCGGATGAGCAGCAGCTCGGACTTCTGAGTGGAGCACGAGAGGTCGGCTCCGGCTACATGGCGCTCAATGACACCGACCGCTTGTTGAAGTGCGGATTCAACCTCAGTATCGTTGCCTGTTGAAACTCACAGGGTGATGTCGCCTGCGTATAAGGTATGGGATAGCCGGGGATAGCCGGGATTTATAAGGCAGCGTGAGCAAGGCGACATGGAAAAGAAAGGGAGAGAGAACGGATCCCTGGGGTGTGGAATTGCTATCGAGGGTTATAGGGTCTGAGAGGAGAGAGCCAAAGCTAAGTTCAGCTGTACGACCAGAGAGGAAAGTGCGTATATGCTCGTAGGTACGGTGATCAGGATTTAGTAGAGAGAGGCTAGCGGGAATAGCTCCGTGCGAGACGCTGTCAAATGCTTTAGTTAAATCAAGCCCTAGAATAGCGCTTGTGCCCACTCCGGTAGAGAGGCACAGTATCTGTCGAGAGAGCTAGAGCATTAATGTCTTGCGTGGAGAGATTTCAGTGGAAGTCAATCATGGTGCGAGATAGAAGGTGGTTATCTTCAACGTAATCATTGCGACGGTTGAGAATGACGTGCTCGATGACTTTCCCAGCAGAGGAAGTGAGGGAGATGGGACGGAGGCGTTCGAGAGGTAGTCTTTGCCTGGCTTCGGTATGACAGTCACGCGTGCATGTTTCCATGCTGCGGGGATTTCACACTCTCTCCAGCAATCATTCATAAAAGCAGTGAGGGCCTCAATAGACGGGTCATCTAAACCGCGGAGAGTTTTGTTGGAAGTTTAATCTCCAACACTTCAAAAAAAAAAAAAAACTGAAAGCAGCAGCCGTACTGAACATAATTAACCGGGGCCATTTTACTGATGCTGCGAGGACAACCCGTCAGTGCCGCGTACCACATCATCGACCGCGCAAAACAATTTTCGTTAACTATAGTGCCACTAAACGAACGAACGTAACAACTTACAATGCTCTGTTCGTCTGGCAAGGAACAGCAATAAGCGACGCAAACAGATCAAGCAACGCCTCAAGCACGCCAGCCGCCATCCTCAAGAGCAAACGGCGAGCAAAGCTGCCGCTCCAGCCGATTGTCGTTGGGAAAAGCGCCGCACCCCCGATGAAGCGACAGCTGCACAAGAAGGGGTAGAAAGCAAGATTCTGACAGATACGCGGTGTAGGAATAGAACGGAGCGATCAGCGTAACGCCAGCACTACGCGTCCACTCGCAAGCATGACGCACACAGTCCTTCTTAAGGCTCCTCTATTTTAAAACATAGAGGAGCCTCCTTCCATATGGGTAGCGCCGCAGCGCGGCAGCTAACTCAAATGAGGCGTACCGACGGCTCCCGTTGCGTAGCGGGCGATGCGGCTGGCATTGTAAAGATAAAGGAACCGCTGTTTTGATGAAGCCTAAGCGCGATCTTCATGCGGAAAATATTTGATTACCAGCAGCTACTGCTCGCTGCCACTAAGTACGCTGAATAAAGTTGTAATCAAAGGGCTGGGTCTAAATTAAGTCCTCGTGAGCTCGATGCAGCAGCTCATTCATTGTTGCCCGCGAGCATCGCGCTAAATGCGCTGTCTGTTACGCGGAGAATCGCTCCTTCGCCACTCTAGTGAATGCAATGGTCCCTTTTCTCAGGCGCTTTCCGACCAGCGCTTAAACGAGCTTCTGCTCCGGTGATGACAATGATGATGTTTCCACGCATGAATCACCCGCTCGAACGCGATCCTTCCGCCGTGGCTTTGATTGCCGGCGGCGTGGGGAAAAGGCCGACGAGACAGCCGGCCCTTGTTTATCGAATTATGCACAGCTATAAGCGAAGTGACAAGCAGCGCCGATACTCGCTATGGAAGGGGCGGCTGCCGCGCTTTGTGGTTGTACCACTGACATTCCGCAGCGCATTGTTCGCGTTCACCTAATATTGCCCGTTTCGTCCCTCCCTGCAGTCGTGAGCTCGGTTCGGCGCTTTCGCATTATGCGACAGGAAAGGCGGCGCATATTCAAGACTGCTCATCTTTGGAGGCCATGGGGTGTCAGCCTTTAGCAACGTCTTCTTATCGAGGACTACGCCTCTGCTTTTGCTAATTCTTGCTCGCTAAGCCGCCACGAGAGGCTTTTGCTTGCTTTTAGAGCGCATCTCTCAAGTAAAATACATTAGGTTTTTTGAAGAAAGTAAATGGCGTAGTATATGTCTCACATACCTCGGTGGACACCTGAACCGCGCCGTAAGGGAAAGGGAGGAAGGTGGGAGTGAAAGAAGAAAGAGAGAAAGAGGGGCCGCAGCGAAGGTATGCGTAATAATTTCGACCACCTGAGGATCTTTAACGCCCACTGACATCGCACAGCACACGGGCGCCTTTTGCGTTCTGCCTCCCTCGAAACGCGGCCGCCGTGTGGTTAGGTTCGAACCCGGAGTAAAGTTCAGGTTCTCGTTTTCTTCCTTGCACCAGGGGTGCCCTGTCAGAGACGGCTTGTTGACTCACAGGCTGAAGGTATTTGCACTTGAGCTGGCCGTCAGAAACGGTCTAACATACAATATTCGGCAACAACAGATGACTTGCCGGGGATATAAACTGATGCTTTATGCACATGAATTTACATATTTACGACAAGTTGAGCAGTGAGCTCAGCGACATGAAACTGGGTAACACTAGGGGAGGCCCCTACTCGGCACAGCCGAAGATGCATAATATCTGACCGTAGCCCAGGACCCATTTCCCGGGCTCCGGGGCCCAGTTTTAAGGACCTATGGGCCCGGCCCACATTCTTTAGCATCCAATGATGTCAAACCCTTAATACGATTCATTATCAGCCGTGTGGCCCGCCCTTCAATTTTCGTAAGGCACCTAACCCTCTTTCAAATATACATAGCGTAAAAAGGACATTAGTTTCACTTCAAACTTTGTACATTCCGAGAACGGACACACAACTAGCTAGCTGCATCTACCAGCAAAAAGAATGCCGAAAAGGCTCGTCGAGAGCAAAGTATTGCTTTTTATGGTGTAACAAAATAATGCATTTGATTTTGTAATCATATACTGGGGCAGTTTTGTAGTGAGGTACTGAAGCAAGCCATAGTTTTTGGGTTATTTATGTTACTCATTACCGATGGGGAGGAATTTGGAGCTGAGAAAAGACTGGCTACTCAGATTGCCTTTCCTGAACGGCACAACGGCACACTGTTTGTTGACTCGACGTTAATAGGCGGGGCTGACAAACCAAAAGGAGGGTGGAAGACGATTTGGGGAATAAAATGTGTCCTAGCGATCATTTTCCTAACACATTCCTCTGCCCTTGCTTTCTTTCCCAGCACCGACGTTGGCGCCGGGTTTGATAATCAGTGAGCTAGGTATCAGGAAAATGCAAAGAAATGAATCATAAAAACTGGCGGCCAAAAATAAAAAAGTGATAAATTATCCAGGCTGTTTTCGCGACGCGAACTTTTGTCATGTTCAGCAGAAAATTTCTTTCTACTTTTCTGCCTTTTTATTCCTAACAGTTCCTAAATTGTTTTCTGATAATAGTAATGTGCCCATGCATTCGCCAAACTTCTCAACTCTAGCAGAGCTGTGTACCGGTAAAGGAAATATAAAAAAATCCGGAGTGTCTTTCAGTTCCCGCCACCTAATTGCGGATTCATCCCCGGTCCTAGTGTGCTGAGCGAGAAACCGAACCCTGAAGAAAATAGTTTTTAAATGATATGTACTGATGGTGAAGATTGGGAATTTCTGGGGTGCAAGAACATCTTAGGTTTAAAAACGCCATGGCGCAAGGTGTTTACGTGTTTTCAAAGTGGGGTCTAAGACTGATTTCGCAAGCATTTCTCCTTAAATGTCATCTGGGCACCAGGCCAGGAGAAAGTTCGTGCCCATTGCATCAGCGGTGGGTGCTCGGCGGCACTGGGAATCGAACCCCTCCCCTCCCGCATGCGAGTGGTTTTCTCAAACCACTATGGGCCGCCGCTGCGCTTCATGATATGTAGGGTTGGTCAAAAGTTCCCAGGCCACATGGTCCGCTTTTCATCGGTATATCCTGGCACTTGAGATTCCGATAAAGCTAGGTTCTCAAATGGCAGAACGATCCTTCTTCTATTCTCTACAAATATTTTGAGCTTCGAGGGTATCTCAACTGCCCGACTATGCTGGTCAAAAGCAAACCCTGTGGCCTTGGAACTTTGGACTCTCCCTGTACTATGCTACGTCACGTCCCAGCTGTGTCGAGAATTTTCACATGTTTGCTGAATGAGGTTTGCTCTGAAATTCTTTTATCTCTGCTGCGTAAAATGCGGAACTGTTTACGCAATTTTTCTGGACCACTTATTTTTCCTGAGCTCCGTATTTCGCTAATTCTGCAGAGCCGCAAAATTAGAATACTTTGCGCGCACTGACTCTCGCCAAACAAAGTTGATAGGCAACACCGCGTTCCATTTGCTGCAGTTATTCATGGCAACAATTTTTCGCGAACTTTACGTGATTCGCGAAGAGCGCGAAAATTAGATCAGTACATTGGGAAATTGTTAGCGTTAATCTGTACGCATATTTGCCTCAGAAAGAGTACATCGAGGCCAGGAAGTGCTGAGCGTTGAGACGCCCAGGAATAAAAAAATACTGAAATGTGAATGATTTTCCTGGAATAATTGCATGCTATGAACTTGAGCGCATCAGCTTAGCGGCAGGCATACTTCGCCGTTTCAAAAGTTTACGCAAACGCGTGGGCACCCCGACATAATATCTGTCCCCTTTTTCTTTCCCCTCCTTTCTTCGTCGCCTTACGTGGGCTTTTCCTCAATGTTTTAACTACAATTTTCGTTGGTGCTCAAAATGGACGCTCCTCAGTACTGTGACTTCTTGCGTCATCAAGCTATTTTCGGCCCTGGTGTCACCTTTTGTCAAACATTTTCGTTGCTGCATATATTTGAGCCTCCACCTGAAAAAATTTCTGATTTTTACTAACTTCGCTTATTTTTACCAAAGCAAGGCTGCATGCTAATGGAAAAAGCGAAGCACTCACTCGGGTTACGTAGCTTTATTGCAGTTGGTTTTATTTTTCTTTTATTTCCTTTTTCGAGGACTCCGTGGAAAGTTTCCTGCAATTTTTCATCAGCCTGAAAGTAGTTTTTGGTTGCTGGTTGTGCATAGAATGCTTTTAGCTAACATTTTCGGCTATGCCGGCAGAACAGCACCCCGAAACCGGAGAGAATATGATGTCAAAATGAATGCCGGAAGTAACGCGGAGTACGATGTGAAGTTCTGTCGGAAGGCAATTTTCAATCTGTATTTATTTCAAACAAGCATGCATGGATGTTTCAGGAATATGTAAGACGCCGCGCTTGTGTGGATTGAGAAAGCCCCGTATGTTTAGAATACTCGACAAAGCAGCTTTATGAGAAGGAAAAAATCTCTTGCTCCAAACTGGATCGCGGAGAGTTGGCGCACGCCGTCCGTTCTTTAAGTTTCCGAGAGGATATGTGTGTTGGTTTTCTTGGCAGCGTACGCGCAATGAACCATTTTGAGGAACTTCGAGAAGTAGTTATTTCCCCGCTCATTCCTCACACGAACCATTCAACGTTCACAATCACTTTCGATAAATAAACGTAGGCTAAGGTCGAAACGCTTTGTTAGGGCGTTTTTTTCGTACCACGATAACCCTACATCGCTTATCTCGCACTTTTTCTCCAGCCTCTTGAAATCTTAATTAACGGTGTTTTACCGTACTGACAGCCGGACAGCATAAGTCGTTATCATTCTCTTGTTCATACCGATGTAATTCCGTCCTGTCGCCGGTACACTACCGTAGCTTCCGGTTTCTTGTCCCAGTTCGTCTCGCGCATCGTCTGCTACGCCTCCGGAAAGACAGACGACGACGCACCCATAACAGCAGATAAATCCTTTTTTTCACGGCCTCGCCAGGTCCCCAAGCGTCAGGGCAGAGATAGCACTGGTCTCAGTGGAGCAGGAAAGTGGCGCCAACTCATTCCCAATGAGCGCGTATTCGATATACGAACGGCTCGCTTTAAGACAACGTACCCACTTTGCCAAAAGTAACCGAGCAACAGGTTTTTCTTCTCAAACGTATAACAGAGCATTTACAGGAGCCCTAAAGACCGAACGGTGCCATAATGTAAGGACAAAGTCTCACGTTTCTTTACACAGAATCAGAGCTTAAGGGCTGTCATGAGTGCTTCGCTACTTGACTAAGAAACAAACCACCTGTGCCGGGTTACTTTTGGCAAAGACTGTACGTATTGTCGATTCAAGGATCTCCGGAGTTATAAGCCGGCATGAAAGAAAGTAATTTTGGGTGACTTTCACTAGCATTGAGCATTTCTTTGATATTTCCTCCGGAAGACGAGGAAAGAGTCCTGTGACGGCACCACGCTGCGCGCAGTTCTGTCCCGCGAGGCCTTGACCCCCTTGAAGGCGCCGAGAAGCTGCACTTGCTCGCACATACGCACAGAGACGCCCCCCCCCCCCCCCCCCCCCAGCCCTACTACACACAAACACAAGTTTAGTAAAGACGCACTAATTGCCTCATTGCCGATGGACACCCGTCGAAGCGTGCTAATTATGAAAAAAAGGTGGCGGACAGAAATATTACGATCGAGGCAGCTTCCGCGGATTAATTTAGATTCAGGGTAGAACGAAAGCAGCGCATATAATTCAAAGATTCGTTATACCGGTTCGGTTCTTGAGTCATGCACCTGTTTTACGTCTCTTCCAAAGAGGCAGCCTTTCATTACACTTTGCATCACCTTGAACGGCGCGTCCTCATCAGTAAGAGCGATTTGTCTACCTGTACGCCGACGGTTGAACACGAGCCTCCCTGCATAAACCAAGACATAACAAAGTAAATCACCGTGTACAACACTTATGAGACATATGCAGCCGTGGAGGAATCTTTTAGACTATAGGAGTGCTCAGTTCGGAAAGTTATATTGATGGAGGTGAGGCCACGTTGAAGGTCCACAAACACCTTGCGAGGTGGGGCATATGCTGCCCACATGCTTTCTTGCTTCTTTGAATCCAACGAATGTCCGCGAAGAATTTCTTCTTCAGATGCCGTTGACACGATGCCCGCCATCGAGGCGCACTGCTGAAACGGAAGAAACTTGCAACACTGCTACGGAAGATGTGGCGCGAATGCTCCCTCTTCCTTAGCACCAGGGGCTAAGCCAAACGCACTAGAGGCCCCCTTGTTCTAAGCAAGCGCACTGGCTTTCCACTATTTGCTTAACGCCCAAGCAATAGACTCACCATCTAAAGCTCTCTATTACTTCTACCCCATCCATCCTGGGGAGTACAGTACGATGAAGATGAAGGACGAAGCAAGAAGACTACACAGACGAGCGCTGACTCGAAACTAACTCTTTAATTGAAAGGAGCAAACATATATGCACAATAATCACGTGGAAAATAAAGAGCAAAGAGCATTGGTCCAGCCAAATCAAGATCAACAACAATCGCAACTCATCCGACACGTGGCGAAGTCCGATCAAAGGTCCCCTGAAAACCCAAGTGAAAAAAGTCACGAATTATCTAAAAATGAAACCTCTTTATCGACTAATGCCAATGAATGCTGGTTGGCACACTGTGACTGCTTCTTTCTGATGAAACAAGCTTCTATTATTTCCCTGGTCATTTTATCCCGGTGGCGAAACAAAATTTTAGTTTTTGTGACCAAGGGGCGGCACTTTTTCTGTTTCTTTTTATCGTTTTCTTTCCCACAATCGCGGCAGTGATCTTTAAGATGTGAATATCTGGAGTCTGTGTAGTCTTCTTGCTTCGTCCTTCGCCTTCTTCGCGCTATACCCCCCATGATGAATTATTACAAACTCGCCCAGCTGTCCATCCTTCTTCTACCCCATCCCCTTGAGCCTGTGCTCCCCTCACATACTGAGAAGCTTGGCAAGCTTTTATTCAGAGCAGCATGGTACATCGTAACTGCATCGTAATTGCGTAACTGCATCGCGATGGGCACTTGTACAGACGCACGCGAAAAGTCGCGTGGGGAGCGAGAGATAAATGAACTCAAAAAAAAGAACCAGGAATTGTGAAAGTTCTGGGCGGGAGGCTCAAGTCATCCACGCTGTGGCCAAGCATGCCGCATGAAAGCGTAACGGACTCTTTTAAGTGATCATCTTGCCTCCCACTGATTGTTCCTCAACCCGTCCTGGTAATTCCAGCCTGAGTGGACTTGGCTTCTTTGTTTACCTTGGTTACTTTGGTTACCTTAGCTTGGTTACCTTGAAGAGCAACGTAAAACGCAAGTGGTTCATACAACTCAATGCATTTCGCAGGACTTTCAAAGGAGTACACTAGATGGATGTCCGCACTGTA
This sequence comes from Amblyomma mixtum, assembly GCF_055824585.1. Taxonomy (NCBI): domain Eukaryota; kingdom Metazoa; phylum Arthropoda; class Arachnida; order Ixodida; family Ixodidae; genus Amblyomma; species Amblyomma mixtum. Next base: position 104,456,175 of record NC_143017.1, on the reverse strand, counting down.
ATTACCTCGAGCTCTATCTTGCGAGATTTTGCGTCTGCTTACTAAATGTGTGTTTCTCTCCTCGCTTCTTTTCCTTCTTTACATTTATTCTATTAGCAGCCAGTTGCTGATCATTTTCGCAGAGACTGATGCTGTTGTTCCATGTGTCAAAATTTTCGAAAAGTTGCTCCATTATTCTGCTGACGCCACTCCCCAAACTTGTTTAAGTGTTTGGGAGTGCTTGCTCGCTTTCACCGCAAGGGAGAAAGAAGGATGAAGAAAGCTTGAACGAGAAAAGCGGGTCGGCTAATGCGTGCCCGTGCTAGATAGTCGCTCACCATGTATCATGGTCTGGCGTGTTGACGCTCCACGGCAGGCCTCCAAATTCGGAATTGGCTTTACAGCGCTAGAGATAGAGAATTTATAATCGTGATGCACACGTAGTCAACGTCGTGCACACGCTCTCAACGCTCAAATCCCCGTTTTTTGAAATAAGACACCTCTGGACGGTTCAGAATGAATGAGCTTCTCCGTCAGTGAAGACGTCCCATGGCATTTCAAATAAGTCCATCACTTTTCTCGGAATAATCCCGAAAGAGGTGTTTTTAAATGTTTGTTGCCTTTCGATGTATTTCTGGTTTGTAGCTGCTGCATCCTTGTTACTCAACCTTTTCTGACGACGCAAGAAAACAGCCGTAGTATGAAGTGTAAGCCTAGAATTGGTAAAGGAGAATAAATGAGCTTCAGTTAGAAGCACTAATGGCTGGTGCGGTACACAGGACACGGAAAAAATGATCCTCTGCACTGTTTGTTTCTTACTGGGTTTCGCCTTTTTGGTAACGCATTGAATGCTCCTTGTTCTAACCCTGGATGTAACCTTTACAGGCAAGAAGGTTAATTTATTCAGTGCCCGGAGAAGGTCGTCAGGAATGTTTTGCCTCGGGGTACGGGTTGCTCTGACCATGCCGTAGGCTTTGCCTAAAGGCATCGCGCTAATAAGCAAATAAGAGAACCTCGGTCGATAGCGACTAACGCAAGCAAAGGCTTTGTCGTTCGTCCACCCATCGTCCAGCTCCTTTGTTCGCTGCTGTAATGTTACAATATGCCTAAGCAACCGTGGCGCTGACGCCGTTGCTGCTGCTTTTGCCTCTGGGTGTGTGATACACGCGAAGCCCAGCGTCGTTCAATACCCTCCTGTCCAGTCTCTTTTTCGAGCTCGAATACGTTGTCCTTTGTCTCTTCGCTTGTGCCAAATACGCAGAATCAGGCGCGGACAGGGTCGCTCTTGACTCTCTTTTCTTTCCGCCTCGCATGTTTGCACAATCCGCTCTGGCGAGCCGTAAAAGAGCCGCCATTAGTATGCGCGACAGAGAACAGTGGCAGCGGAAGGGACACAAAGGCAGCAACATTTGCCGGTGGCCTGAGCTTGCATCTTTGTTCCCGCCGGTCGCTCGTAAAGATAGCCGGCGTGCAGAAGAGGGCGCGAAGTGAAAGGGAGCGCTCGGCTGGCCGTTTAATATGACTCAGCGCGTACTCTTTGCCTCACTACATACGTGCAGCGTTGAGAAGGCAGGACCAGTAGTGAGCTATGAGCTGCAGGACTAACGTACCCGCTTCCAGACAGCAGCTGCTGATAATTTGCTAGCCCCTTTGATACCTCATCGGCTCATACGCTTATAGTCTAGCGCATGAGCGCCTGCCTTTTCGAAGCTTGTTCTCCCAGGCCGGCAGACTATCGAGATAGCTACCTTTTCAACTGTACATCACGATTTTTATTGAGGCAAAGTAAAATATGAGCCTGTGGCATTTGTCTCTTTAAGCTCAGAACGAAAGCTATCACAAAATCTGGACGGCGGGACGTATATATTATCCCTACTTTCTTTGCTGCAAGTGTGGCGCCCTGTACAAAAAGAATGCGTTCGATTTTAGTGTCCTCCGAAACTTCTCGAAGGCAGCCTTGTTAGCGCGGAGAAACGAAGCATCGCTTGTGATTGACGCTTTTTCTGAAATTCTAGATCTCAGCGCTATTCTTTGTATATCTGCGCTCACTCTGCCAGCGACCCTTGCTACGGGCCATTCGTAACGTAATGTCCACCACTGACACATTTTCCTTTCCGCTTTAATCTGGCAGGAATAAGGCGCAAAAAGGTTACACAATGTGTTTTTTTGGACACGACTGAATCGCTTGGAATCAATATTCTAGCGCATTGCGTGCTCTTCGTGAAAAATAATAACGAGCGAGGATGTCGCATCCCGCTTATTGCCCATGCGGCTGGCAGGCGCGTCCACATGAATGCTATAGAAACGGAATGTATACTCGAGTGCTTCACAACAGTGCGAAACTTTCCCCTTTGGATGCGGCTATTCAGGTTGCACACGTGCCGCCGCCCAGTCTTACGAAAAATGCTTGAACGCGTGGCTTGGACTAACATTAGCGCAGCGGAGCGTTGACCGCTGGGTCCGAGATTACGTTAGGTTAGCAGCGCGGCACCCCTATCATCACGCGACAACATTCTTACGGGCTAGTTGGCACATATTTTGCCTGATTTCTATCGCAGAAAGACGGGGACAGAGAAATGAAGTGCACAGGACAAAGCGAAACTAACTTGCTATTAGCGTTGTGTGCTGTCTACTTCATTTCTTTTTCCTCGTCTTTCTGCGATACAAATCCGGCCCTATCATCAGCCGCCACAAAGGTACCGTGCAGCAAGGGAGCATGTGCAACGTTCTTGGATAAAAATTTTGAACAATGAAAAATTGCAAGGTGCTTGTTAAGTTTGCGGGCAGTGGTAAGTGCCGGCAGCTTACATGACTTTTCGGAGACAACCTAAGGTCAGTTTGCATAGGTCGCGAAGGCGGATCTCGAATGCGGTCTAGAACCAAGCGCCAGCTACATCAGTAGGGCTGAGGAAGTGAAGCGCCAAAATGAAGTTTGCAGACAAAAAATGAGAGGAAAATGATTGCTTGCATATTTGTAGTTCACAACGATTTAAAACAGTTTTAATTCCTCGTTTAAACAATTTTTCATTATGCACATTCGGCTGGAAAGTACAACGCCTTCTTCATAAAATAATATGCATGTTCGCTTCCCCTTACCGTAGCGGCCAGCGGCTTTTATGCCAATGACTTTGACTATCTGCGGCTTGCTTGCCGCTAGCTGCCGGCTGCTGTGGGCCTCGGCAGGCGTATCTCGTCGTCTCGCGACTTTGTTGCGTGCGGCTGTTCACCTTTGATCAGCGTTGACTTCAAGCGTTTGGTTAGTTTTTATCCTCGGGCTACGTTCTCGTTGGCTACGTGTGCGTGCTTGTCTTTTACCATACCAGCCACAGTTCCCTTCGCGAGGTTTTGACGCCGCTGCCTTCGGAAAGACGGTGGGATTCTAGACGAAGAGCGCACGGCACGCGAAGAACTGGTGCTACGTAGGAAAGTGTCGAAGTGAGTACTGCTCTGCAGCCATTACATTGCAACGGTAGGGTTTTTGCATTCCTTTGGTACTTTGGTAGGCCGTTTCCACTGAGTACTTATACCAGTCAAAAATGCCTGTTCCCCATATGTTCTAAAAAACAACCCTAATTTCACCGCAAAAGTGCAGCTTAGTTCATAACCCTCTTATGCCATTTTTGCACAGGAGGCAGCTAGCTTGTACTCTGCTCGTACAAAGTTTAAACTTGTCCCCTGAATTAGTTCAGCAAACTTTTGTTATGTAAGTATGCCGAATTGTGGGTTTTCAACTAATAAATTGACTTTAGTAAATAATTGTTCTCACAAGCGCACAGAAACATGATGCAGTGTGCTTATCTCGGCAACGCCAACTTCGCGTGCGATAGCTCATGCTGCTTAACAATTTGGCCTCAAAACTGCCGATTGAAAAAAATAAAGATAAGTAGAACCAGAACACACCAGAGTTCGGAGTGTTCGTAAGGTTTGATAACAAATAAATCGGCCAGGAAGAGTTGTTCGGCTCCTTCTTGACTGCTTTATTCTCTCACAGCGCGCATCGTAGTGTTCTCGCAGGTTAGTGTCCTGCTTGCCGCTTTGTCCATGTTGCTCAGGAGGTCGCATACATTCTGGATTTTCGGGGCAAAAGAGCTGTGCGTTTCCTGAGCAAGAAAATAAAATGATAGTCGATTTGCATAGTTAGGCCAAATGCGGCTTGGGTGCTCTAGCAGTTCGGATTTCCCTTCGGTTTCGATGTTGAGATTCGGTGTTCACGGATGGTAGTGTTTCGAATAGCGATAACGGGTTAAGGTCCATATATGCGGTATTGGAAATTCTCTACATTCATAGATTCCAGGAATCCTCCTAAAAACAGTGGCGCAGTGGTGTCTTTTAGGTGCTGTAATGAATTGGACTTCGGTTGCTAGTGTTCGGTTGCGATCCAGGTCGCTCTTCCCGATCAGCCTCTCAGATTAACTGAGCTGCTCACCACTCGGTGGGCAGACGCACTGCGAAATGCGGGGAATGGCCACTCTCAGTGGTAGTGCACTAAAACCACTCCTTCACGCTTGCTCTGCATTTCCTAAGTGTATTTTTTTCAAGCGTCGGCTTTGGGGAAAAACTCAAAAGGCGCGAGGAGTTGTCGAGCGCCATGTCGGGTTGCCGAAATAGGCAAATTAACTGCATCGAGCGCGTGAGACAGCAGCCATGAGCGGAACGCGGCGACCCGTCGGGAGCGTACTCTCTCCCCGTAGGTCAGGCACAGGTGAAAGACAGGTCAAATTGAACTTCGCTTCAGCTATTGTCAGCCGCTGAAAACATACCGAGCATTCTCTCGGCTCCCGCGACCAACGCTTCGCGACGATAGCGTCAGTCTAAGCCGCGCTGTCGAGAGTTCGTGTTAAGCTTGCTGACGGCGATACCTCTCGGGCATAAAAGCATATAGTCGAGCCTGTTGGTACGTTAACAAGTCGAACTTCAGCGCGACATACGAGACAAACACGAAGGAAGAAGACGCAACGAGCGCGGACTAATAAAAATAAAAAATTGCCGACGATTACATTACTTCCTAACGCAGTGGCGAACACAGCACACGCAGTGGCAAACGGTGGCGGCGATGCGTATGCGTTTCGGCTGCGAAACTGGTTACGAGGGAGTACGGCGACGCCGCGAAACGCAGGTACGGGCGCCAAAGCCAAAGAGCTGCACTCTGAAAGAGCGTCGGTAACCTGCGCTCGTCGTGTCTTTTCGTCTTTGTCTCGTGTGTCGCGCTGTTCCTGGAGACGTTCGAGTACTTACTTGTTCTGCCAAAAATCACGTAGATATGACGTCACTTTTTGTTTTTAATAATGACGTCATAATTTAGTTGTCCGCACACTCCTAAGAGAGCGCTGGCTTCGCACCATAAGTCGCCATGGTTTCAACTAATGGGCTTCTATGGAGTAGCGCTACCACTCTACATCTACCTTGGGCTACCGTCCCTTCCTTACCACTCCCTCGTCATCGGTGAGCCAACCGTCGCACGACCACTCTTTCCCTCGAGATAACATTTACCAGCGCTTTGCTTGCACAGCCAGGGGCGACTGTATACGGGATGAGAAAATGCGCCCTGCCGATGGCAGAAGGTGAGGGTAAGCCACCCGCGGTAAATCCTAAAGAACACGGCTGTGGTCTGTAAACGGCAAGCACGCACAGGAGGCACTCGTTACCACTAGCGGCGCTGGATGCAGTAATAGTAACGCGATTTAGATGAAAAGAATAAAAATTTTCCATGGATGGCAAGGGACAGGGGTAATCGAAGATCACTGGGAAAGGCCATACGTAGAGTCGGCACAAACTGGCTTACGATGCTGTCGGTATCAAACCTGCAACATGTACGAACAGTGTTTATTATTCTGTACTTGTGCCTCCGTGCAAAAATTCCGGCTTCAGTCTGCAGCCGAGCAGAAGGAAGCCTATAACTCGCAGAAGCAACAATCACCAGCCAACTCCCCACCGCACTCACGTAGCTAGGGGCTGCCCCACCACCACAATCAGTTTGCCTCCCCACCCCACATTCTCCAGAACCGCCACCCACCGTTTTACATTGAAACACTGAAAAGTAGACCTCAGCGTCAGTTTGGCCTAAAAACCAGAACAAGGTGACCGTTGTTAAGAGATGAATGGGCATGACCACTGCCGGAGAAACTCTTCCTCAGCCAAGAAAAAGAGTTTTTCGGACAAAAAAAAAAAAAACTGATTAGCTCCCATCGGAGACGGCCGAGAATTGGCCACACAGCGCGGCGTCGAATGCGGACGCGGAGCATCGACTGCGCCATAAACTAAAAAGACCCGCAACAATTAACAGGCGAGCAAAACGGGTTCCATCTCTAGGTTCCATCTCCTAGGTCCCATCTCTGGGGATTTTTCGTAGATTTTTCGCTCATGATTTTTTGACGCCAGATTTTCTGCGACACGGGCTTCTTAACGCTGTCGCGTTTATATTATGTTATCTGTTCTAGAGCATTAAATTGTAAAATTAACTGAGAAAGTTAAGTAGCAAGTGTTTTGAGGTGTTCTTGTAAATGTCAATTATCTGGTAACCTTGGCATGTGTACATATGTGAATAAATTTTTTCTAAACACACCTAGGAGGAAGGTCAGCCATGACCTGCTCAATGGATAGTAAGCCAACTGCCCACCTTGTCAGTTAAATTAATGACTGGTCACTAGAGGTTGCTCGGAGAAAGCAACCTGGGTCGGACAAGCCCCACAGGTGGAATCGCCTGCCATCACAGGACTGTGGCACAGGTCTTTACTGTTGCTCTACTGCGCCAGGAGAAGTTTGATTACTCAAAGGGATCTATGAATGTTATGTTGAGAATTACCTATTGCGCATGTATGGGGAATTAACACATTAAGCTATCGCGATATACCGTTAAGCCAAAGCTTAAGTGTCCCCTTTAATTTATTTACCGCGCCGTTCCCGGGTCGTCATTGTCACCCCTTTAACCGCCAAGAGAGAGATAGAGAGAGAAAACGTTTATAAATTGCTCGTAGCGTCTTGAGAGTCTTCATGGGTGGAGTACCTTGTCCAAGACTCCAGCGGCGATTACGGCAGTTTAGGCCCGTTCGTACTAGTATCGCCAATTGTTTCTTTAAGCAGTCGTACTTTTTTTCACGTAATTCTGTTTCTGAACATATATTGCTTCATTCGTTTTCTGTCCGGATTCACATTAAAATTTAGGAAAGAAAAAAGTGCTCTGAAGAAAGGCCTCCCGTCAGTGTATTCCATAGTCCACTGTAAAAATTGGAGGAGACACTTAATCTTTGCCTTGAGGGTACGACGCGATAGCGTAATGAGTTAATTAACATATATGCAGAATGTCATTGTCTACTTTGCATTCATAGATCACTGGTAGTCCTCGTACTCCTCCTGGAGCAGTGGTGGAGCTCCTAAGCGATGCGCCGCTGCTCTGCAATGGCATGTGCTCCTAGCGCTGGCGTTTACTCGGCGCACCGGTGACCGAAGAGGAAGGAGCGTCTACTCTGCCGAGATCCGGGGCGCACATATTCCGTCACTCGTGGAGCACGGTAGGCAACTTGCCGGCTGCTCGTGCGCAGCCCTTCCGGTTGGGTGCCCGCCGCCCTTTTCGAAATGTAGAGGCACGTTTCTCTGGCGAATGGCTCTGATTGGTTTTCTTCATCTCTGGATGGAAATGCTGGGAAAAAGCAGAAACAAGAGCAATGCGCGATCGATAAGTGCAAAGAGGCAGCTATTCCTGGTAGCTTCCCTTTTTTGCGCACATTTGTATGGAGGCATTGTGCTGGGCTGGCATAACAATGAGCCGAGCTCTACCAGTGAATTCTTTGGCTGTGTTCCTTCCGGTCGTCCTAGTTCTCCTCACTCTCTATGGTCTGCGCCGACTCCGTGGATCTGTCGGCAGCATTTTTTCGGAAGTGGATAGCTGCTTCGTATTAGCGAATATGATCCAGAGTGGCTTGTCTGATGCAGCGTGCACTTTAGCACCTGCTTCGTTGTCTAGAATTTGCAAATCCTTCACCCGGTCGGCTGTTGTTCCCTGTCTGCCATGAAAGGAATGTTTTGTATTGAAATAAAATTGATTCAGTGAACAAAGCAGGGGAATAGGCTTAAATGCAAAATCATAGGTTAAAGATGCAGGCAAGAAAGCTGGCTTCCTTGCTTCGCACTTTTTTCCAGGCTTTCTCGTTTCAGTTTTATCACAGCACTTGGTCAGCATGAATCTTCTCTACGTAGAAATGTTATCGCCTTCACGTTCATTCCGAGTCGTTAGTTTTGTGTGTCATTAAATTTCGCAGTACCTCACTTTCTCGGTGTTTTCTTCACTTGTGTCCTATTCTATGTTCCGTGAAATGGGCTGTACTTATGGAAGTATTACATGTTTACCATTGTTTACTCAGAAACGTCACGTTTTGGCAAAGTTGCTTATAATGCTTTTTGAATACAAAGAAAATTGAGAGAAAGAGCATGAAAAGATGGACTCATGGAACATAAACTTTGTGCCTGTCTATGCCCTCTTTTTCATACCCTGTGTGTTGTGTGCGCTGAAAGTTCGAAAGCATCATATAATCACTGCGGTGCAGTTCTGGCTCGGTCCATAAAAACAATAATCAACAAAGTGGTTATAACGGCAGTGGTTATAAGAAGCAACAAGGATAGTATATTGTACAAAGTGAACTTCTTGTTTTACATGAGCTGTGGGTATTAGACCCCTTACTTCGCGCGGGTTTAGGTGCTGAGTTATAGGCGTCAGCTCCAAAACGCGTGCACTGAATGTCAGTGGCTTTGTGCAGTGTGGACGTGGGTTGGCACGCTATTATTTAGGCAGCAAAGGCTGCTGCTTGGAGTAATCTGCTTGTGCTTGTATTGTTAGGTTGAACACTTACCTAACAAAGCCGATACGATCGTCCACGATAATAGCAGCGAGTTGCCTTTGCTATGTTCCAAGGCAGAAACGCTGGAACCTCTTACTTCCTCAAGAAAGTTACTTGTCGAAGATCGTCCCACGTGTTACACCCTCTGCAGGCATTGTCTACTCAGAGTCATTGCCGTAGCTGTCCGTAGAGCTATATCAGACTGTTCGATGCGGTACCGTGGTACAGCACTTCAATGGCGTTGTAGCTGCTCTCTAAATGGGCCGCGCTGAAGGCACCCGCTCATTTCCGTGAAATTGCAGCAGCACACGGGGTGGCTGGGTACCAAGCTGAGTGGAATAAGGAATGGAAGCGTCCTGCTTTTCTCTCCTCCGCGTTCTCATTAGCGTTCCGCTCACTGACCCGGGGGCGAAAGTGCCGAGCGTGGTAACGCATACACAGTGCCCACTGCTACAACGCGTTCCTCTTATTTCCCCATCACCATGTCGCCGTCACAATGCCTGAGGTGAAATTAATCTTAAGTCCCCTAATATCGCTGACCCGATATGTTTGCAGCGCTGATGATCGTTCACTTCGAAGGATTTTAGTCTAGAGATGTTTTCTTAAGGCATGTGCCCCGCAAGTTTACTTAAATTTTTGTTTCACGTCGGATCTACAGCAAAAACGTGCGGAGATATTACTTCTTTCCAAAAGAATATAGAGTCTCTATTTATATTTTATGCAGGTAATTTTCTGCGACATCAGTAAAGCATAAGAAGTAGCTCATACTCCTCGCCCTCACAAACCTTTGGTTGGTGACGGCGAAAAAAATCGTTCTAATGCACAAAGATATCCGGCATCGAGAAATGCGGGATGAAACAAGCTGAGAACGTGTTTTTTTTTCTTTTTCGCGTACTTCTTCCTTTTCTTCACATTCTTGAAGTCTCGGTTTGATACAACGAATCACCTATCCTCCTACCGTCTAAGCAATGTATGCATTCTGATCAGTGTGAGCTTATAAGCGCATGGATACTCGTTATAATTACTAAATTAAACTTCAGACCACTGACGGAAAGTCTCTCGGACGAAAAAAAAAGGCGCCTGAAAGCTGAAGCGGGCGCGATAAATCGAAATAGAAGACTTCAAATGCTTTGCATCCATTCATAATCATGTCCAATATGTGCTTGATCCTCTTTCAAGCTGCTTCAAGAGGGGAAACGTGTGTCTTTCTGTGCACTGAAGTAGGTAAACTAGCGGTTCGATAACGCGTTCCTTCAGCATAGAATGCGTCGGCACACCACTATATATACATTACTATAGTACTCCGTGCACGGAGCACTCGCGAGGGGTTGCATTAATACGAGGCTGACGTGGCACTGCTCGCACTGCTGTGGCGAATACACCTTTGTTCCGAAGTAAGAAATCGAAAGTTCAGGATACAGACGTCGACCTCATATGCTTGTGCATGACATTCTGCCAAATGGCAAATCGCTTTAGCAAATCTACTCTGCACAGTCAGCGCTGCGATTGTTCCACAGCGCTATGTGGGGACCCTGGTAGGGTTCTGTCACACTTTTAACGCGAGGTGACCGCACGATGGTGATCGTATATGCCTTCCCTCAATCTTTCTTCTGGTTGCCGTGAAAAGGGGGTCGCATGAAACCTTCGTGCAGTAGAGAAGTGGCAGAAACTGTCGTACGATGAGAAGGCTCGAAGACGGCCGAAAGGAAAGGCAGCCAGGGGTGTTGTGGTCCGGAAAAGTGCTCCGACTGGGGCGCGGTAAAAGCACGGCAGGTCAAAATTAAAACTTCTTCCTTCTATCGCTAGGCTAGGCGTTACAATGCTTTGGTCGCCACGAAGACAACTCGAGCGCAGGTTCCGTTTTGTCGCGTCAGACACTTTCCATTTTGATACGTCCCTGCTGTTTCTGCATGTCAAAAAACAAACACTCGCCGAAGCGAAATAAATAAAAACGTAAAAATCCTCACGTTTCGGCAACGCTATGGTCGCCTTGTTAACCATGACACAGAAACAGATGGGCCGTTTCTTTGGAAGGAACAGAATGATGTACAGAACGTATGCATATCTCGGGTAGATTGCCCCGCGTCCTGTTTATTGCTTCGCTTGTCAACTGAATGTGAAGGGACTCCTTGAGAAGGCGTGTAGTTAAGAATTTTTTTTTTTTCAAGTGTGCGCGTGGAAATCCACTCAGTCAAGTGAATCGTGTTTTGATGATGTTCTGCTAGGTCGTTTGATGATGTTCCGCTAGGGCGCTTCAAGAAAGCATGCAGCTCACAGCAGAAAAAAAAATGAACGGGCGCCTCCCTTTCCTCTACGTCCTCAACGAGCGAAGAACAAACGATATCGCGACGAGCGTATACAGAAAACCCACCCACGCGAGGAAGTGCCTGAATTTTCTTTCGGCGCGCCCATTAGGACAAAAGCGATCAGTAGCCTCGGCGCTATTCAGTCGAGACTTCAAGCTTTGATGAAGCTTAGGAAAAAAGACCCATGAAATCAGCCGAATAAAGAAGGACCTCAAAGAAAACGGCTAACCACGTCAAGTTCTCCTTTCAGAAGGACGACGCACTGCAGCCCGTCGAGGCGGAGCCAGAACAACACAAAAGAAGAAACGCGCAGCCATTGTCTATGCCAGTAGCGAAACAATATTGAGGATATCAGCTGACTACTCCGTCCAAGTAGCCCACGTTCCTTCTAGGAAGCTTAAAAACCACATGATACGTGCGAACGACCCGCTAGAGAGTGCAAGCTACCCAGGCGTCCTCTACAAAAATTCTTGCAAAGAGTGCAACGCAACCTATGTAGGCGAGACAGAGGATTTCAGAAGGCGGTTCAAATGACATCAGCTTGACGTCAAGAACGAAAAAATGGCTTCCAAAGCCCTAGCAGAACATCATCAAAACTCGGGCCACTTTACTGACTGAGATTCCGCACACATACTTTACGTCATGTACACTCCTGCTCAAAGAGTCCCTTCACAATCAAATGACAACCGAAGCGGTAAAGAGGAAGCGGGGCTATCTCCCCGAGATATATATACGCTCTGTACGCCACATTTTTCCTTCATAAACAACGTCTCATCTGTTTGTCCCATTGTGGACAAGGCTCCCGTAGCAGTGCCGAAAAGTAAATATTTTGCGTTTTTTTTTATTTCAAACTTGACGAGTGTTTGTTCATTTACATGCAGAATTTTCCTTGCTAAACAGGTTTCCGTCAAATTCTGCACTCTGTTATTTCTCTTTTAAACATCTTGCTACAACTATAACAACAATAAGAATACGAGATAAACTTTGCAGAAGGCTCCTAATCATTGAAACTCACTGCGTCCAGACTTCCTGTTTTATTAGGTGTTGAAACTGTCATGACCAAAAAAACCTTTGGCCCAATGCGCAAGAAACTTGCGCCCCTAATTGACGGTCACATGCGATTCAGAAGACAAGAAAAGGGAAAAGAAGTGTTTCATATAACATACATGATGGATTCCAACAGTCACTGCAACCAAGGAGCATAAAGATGGTTTTTTTTAAATTTCTGGTGTCCATCAATTTACGAGAACTACTTTAAAGATTAAATAATAAAAATTAATTTAAAGACAAGTTATTCGAAAGCAGAAGAAAAAACAACGGCATGGTTCCGGTGGGATTCGAAACCACGACATCTGAATTCACGTCCGGTGCATTACCAACTGAGCTACAGCAACGGCTGTCTGCTCTCTGCTCTCTGGGGCATTTATGTGTAGTGTAACCAAACCTTGGGAGTGTTCACCAGCGCCACCGTCGACCATAGCAGCGGACATAGTACGTCCTGTGTTACCGCGAGCTAGCGAAGGCCTCTATTCTGGCATTCTTGTTGCCGTAGACAGCATAAGAGCGTTCTCGCACAGCTTCCGCCCTCACCGTTCGATCACGTTCCTACGTGGCACTCGCGTAATACAGGACGTACTACGTCCGCCGCCATGGACGGTGGTTAGACTGGTGAAAACTCTTAAGGTTCGGTTACGTTAAACGTCAGTACTCCCGAAAGGAGAAGATTGGACAGCCGTTGGTAGAGCACCGGACCCGAAATTCGGAGGTCGTTGGTTCGGATCCCACCGACGGCGTGTGGTTCTTTTCTTCTGCTTTCTAATAAGTTATCTTTAAAGTAATCGTTCTTTTAGTTTTTCATTGATCAACACCGCAAAATTAAAAAAAAATTTATCCCCTATGCTCCTTGGTTGCAATGGATATTAGTCATCTGTGATGTTTGATTAGAGACGCTGGTGGAGAACCGTGTTTTCGCAGCGAACGGCCCTTTCTTTTTGTAATTCGGAGCCATCTGCTAATGGCAGCTGGCAGGCACTTGTATCGTTACAGTCTGTCACCCGCGTAGGAAGTGTGGCGAGCTCCATTGGTTTAGCGCAAACCATCCCCTGCTGCGCTTCGCTCTTTCGGCCGCTCTGAAAGGGTGCAACCAGGCGGACGAGCCGCAGCCATCGCTGACGAGCCGCAGCCATCGATGACACGGTGACGGTGGCACGGTCGGTACCAGCGTTCCATAAAAGAGTGCGCTAACGACTCAGACTTCTATAATTGCTGAGAGTGTTTCGCCTTATCTATAGGTGCAGCATAGGCCACTCTCGGAAATCGATTGGTCCTCATTCACCCCCCGGAATTTCAAACGTTCGGACGACCATCTGCTTCAATTCGAAAGGATTAAACTGAACGGCATCTACCCGCGGCCAGTCCAAACCAGTCCCCCTTCTCTCTTAAACTAACATGTGCGCCGCCAAATACGAAACTTTGCCTGCGCGGATCGAGCGACCGCCGGTTTACGCTCATCTGCGAGATGCATTAGGCCACTAGTGCTGCCATAAATGAGGTGAAATCGATATATTCAGTCCTTTCCGTGAGGCAGGACGCATTCGCCCCTAAATCGTTAGCCTGGTCAGAAAGATACTGGTCGACAGTATGCTAATAAAAGTGGTTAAAATAGCGGGCATTGTTCGCAGAAAATAACAGTGAAGATTATCTGCAAGGTTTAACTGCAGTTTCAACTCTACTGTATGTGCTCTGTTTCATACCGTTGGCACCAATCGTGCAGGAGCAAGGTGATCGCGCCATTTTCACCGCGGCATAAATTTGAAAGAAATATCTACTCTGCTATGTGAAGATGGACGCCGCTCGTGAACATCGTTCATAATGGTCCGATATTAAAACAAAGGACCACAATCAGTATGCTAAACATTACAAAACATGTTCAAAAACAGAAAATACGCGTAAGAGGGTCATATAATTATTTTCTCTACCTCAGTTTTCCCAACTCAAGCTGAAACTTTACCCATCCTTGTCGTAACGAGAAGAATTGCTAGAGGCTTAGCTTGGTTAAGCCCGGTAGGTTGCGAAAGCAAATTGCAAACTATATTTGTACACAGTGAGAAAGATCCACCGTGACTACCCGCCGCGCTACGCCCACGGATCGAGCTGGGGGCCCTTTTTTTTATGCAGCTGGTATGACGTCACCACGACGGTAGCGCCACTGGTGAGAGGAGCGCGAGCCTCACCGCCGTGACTACCACCGCCCTCCTCCGACGGATCGAGCTGGGGGCCCTTGTTTTCGCAGCTGGTATGACGTCACTCCGCGAAAGGTCAACCGTAACTACTGCCGCGCCACGCTGAAGGCTCAAAACCTAGCGTAGTATTGCTTTTGCAATAAAAAGTTCGCTGGCAAAAATAATGTGTTGTAAGACGGCTTCCAAGATGGCAACTTACTGGTGTGGACTGCTTTGCTTGCTCAGCTTTACCACGTTGGAAATAGGTCTCCGCTCCTACGTCAGCTGCGCCCACTTACTCCAGCAAACATGCTGATCTCATCGGCCAACTTGAATCTGCCTTTATCTGCTACGTTTGACATCTCAAACTAGTGACCTCGTAATGCTTGCTGTTCGCAAGTATCACCAATTCCTAACCGAGTGATGACGCTCTCACACTTGGCCAAGAGTAAGTTTCCCACAAAGATGTTCCCTGTGCACTGTGACCTTCCTCGAAACCTGTGCGAACTTTGCTACTTATCGATAGGTTGCACAGCACTGCTTGGCTCTAGAAAGAAATATTGCGAACTGCAGCACGTATCGTGTCAGCAAACGACTCCGAATGCACCGCGAATCAGCGACCTAGGCCGCCTTGAGTAAAGCCACAAAGCACGGGATGACAAAAAAAAAACATGAACAGGAAACAAATAGCACCTAATACTGAAGGTACATTGATCACAATAGGAACGAATTATTCAGGCTTCTACATCGGCCAATGGCTAATGCACTGCGGCTGTTCATCTGACACAGGATGCTACGCTAGTCATCGCAATGCCTTTAAGCTCTGTTTTGGAGTACGGGCCCTTGGCACTCGACTCTCTAGCAGCCTCCAGACCTCTCATGGGAGTTTTTCCAGTAATTTCACTGAGTTTGTGACTGAGAATCGCGACTTTCTGTTTTAGTCTTTTAACTTGCTACATTTGAGCACTTCTCAGTAATCGCCTTCCCTCCGTTAACACATGACGGACGAGCCCTATCTAAATCGCTGCTGAAACAATAATAATACCGGCCATAGATATGTTACCAATGTAAAAATATTGTAACAATGTAAAAATATTTTAAAACCCTCTTAGGATATCTGTTTACTATCTTAGACACCCTTGAAGGAATTTGTGTTTTCACACGGGTTGCAATTTCGTTCCGTCTGGGTTCGCTTTTCTCGAAGCCATATTGGCTAGGCCTCCATAACTTTGCTCTTTTCATAAAAAAGCATGGCGCCTTTCACTGTTGCCTTTCTCATTTCCTTAGACATAAAGCATCAAAGAAACTATTTCTTACAAAATATGCAACCGGATGATTAAGACAATATTTATTGAAGTATATTGAGAGGCTTGGAAAGGGAAAGGTGGTGCCCTTAGTCCGTGACTCCATTGGCGCAATCTGCTGCCCTTGCTCGTTCGATAAGCTGACGTTGACTTCTTTCGTGCCAGCTAGACGGTGCTTCCTTGCATCCCTGCCGTGTTGGCCGAGTTATAATATCAATTACGATTTTTTTGCAGGTCCAAACTATATGGTGCAGTCCGCCTTCCCTCCGCAAAGTTTCCATTATCATTCGATGAGCTTTGGTTTCATGGCGTGTTGTATATAAGGGCTCTGCGGTGTCTTAGTCTGCAGTCTACAGAAGTAAATATCGTTCTTGCTGAGGTTTTTGCAGATGGTGGGCACGCCTATCACTCTAATCTGAGGTTTAACAGTATCTCATTGAATGTTGGGAGAGGATCAAAGTGGTCTAATCCCAAGGTACTTCTATCAGGATCCCTGCGAGAAAAGCTCGGGCTGAGTTGTGTGCCAACTCGTTCCCCAGTGTACCGTGGCGGTCAGCTATCCACAACAACTATTTGACGTCAGCGTAGGGTTGTCGGCAATGGAGGATCAAAGCCGCAATCGAGGCAATCCTGCCCTTAATGAAGTTTCGATATGCTGTTTTTGAGTCTGTGAGTACGTATTGCTAGGCGGGGCGTGTAGCCGTGAAAGCTATAGCCATCTCTTCTGCTGTTGCGTTGTTGCTGACTGATGCACGTCCACTGACCGCCTGCCCTTTGTAGAAAAATTGCGTGTGAAATATACCTTTAGGACCCGGGGCATCGACTTAGAATGCTCGTTCTTGCATGCCACAGTGTTTCGGGAGGGTCAGTGCTCTTGCTTGTCTTCGTGCCTGTCGAGGGGATACACAAAACGTAGAGTATTGAGGACCCATCTCCATGTTTGTGCGATTGCCATTATGATCACTTGAGCCGTGAGATGTGGACCCTAAATGTAGTAGTTGCAGCTGTTGATGCTGAGAGCGGGAGACTCATGGCTCTCTAGAGGCCATTCCCGTCACGATCTAGAGATTTTATATCGTTTTATGAAGTGAAGGTATGATACAACGTATAAGAGACGGCTCATGACAAATGCCGGTATGAGGTAAAGGGTGTCATTTTCCTTCACACAGTGTGACTTGGCTGTGAGAAAAAATTCTACTGGCTCAACAACCAGCAATTAGATTAGTAGCAAATGTACCATGGTATATTCAATACGGCGCAGTTATTGTCATATGAATTAATCAGATCTCAACCTTAATTGTTTTATTACAGCGTACAATATACGGCGCCAAATCACGTGGTCCACATAACTTTCTTCCGCACTATTTATCGTAAGCAGTCACTGGCATATAATTTAGCACGTTGGTTCAGTAATCTTCAAAAGAACATTATACTGAAGAGACTTCAAGGCGTGAGTTAATCTCAGTTATTCGCATTTCTTAATCTACATACAAAGCACACCGCGATTATAACAAATATGTATCGCCTTTATACTTTTGTTTTAGATGCAGTGTATGTGTGCTGATAGCAAATGAATCTCGGAATATACAAGTAACGTTGAAATGTGCCCGTCGTAATTTTATGCAGTCAAAGATAGAAATCTCACAGAAATGTTAAATGCAGATATTTTGTGGCTGTCCTTTTTTTCGGTTTGTGAGTACGCTCTTCCACTGCTCTTGTGATCAGCTGCTGGGGCTGTACGCACCGGCGGAGGACGCAGGATGGCTTTCAAGCTGTATCAACGCAGCTTTTAGCCCTGCGTTCTTACTCCTTCGTTAGATATGCGACCTTGACAGAGTTAATACTTCCTTTATTCAAATTCATTAAATTCGGGAAATCATGCGAGCACTTTTTAGTCCATGCCTAGAAGCTTTTGTAGTGTCAGTGAATTATTGCCCTTGTCGACGTGAAGCTCCAGAATTTCATGTGCTTGTACCGCACGTATTAGGACGTCGTTTTTCTGGATTTCTATGCGGACTTGGCTCTTCCATTGTCGAATAATGAGAAACTCTGAATTTTGGGGGGACATGCGAGTACGCAACATCATGCATGGGTTTACACAGTCGTTACCGCATCCTGGAGAGAATATTTCATTGTACCCATGTCGCCCGTCGTGGTCAGCATTGTAATGTCATCTGCGTACAACGCATGACTGACGCCCGGAATCTGATTAGTTGGGAGGGCAGATTGATCATAGCTATGTTGAAGAGAACGGGAGGGAGCACAGCTGCTTTCCAGGTTCCTCTTGTTCCCATTTTCACTTCATAAGCGGGGTTACGCTCCGATCTTGACTCGTACATCCCGTTCAGTGAGAAAACTGCTGATGTAAGCATGTCTATGACTTGGAGATTCCCCACTATTGTAAAGTTTTTAACGTTGTCGAATGCTCCGTAGAGGTGAAATGCCTGAATTGCTCTGTTGCTGTTTTAAGGCTTAAGCCTTACTTGCCCCATTGAGCGAATATCCGTCCCTCTTTGTGTGAGTGTGTGTACGTGTGCGTGTGTGTGCATGCGTGAGTGAGTGAGTAGGTGGGTGGGTGGGTGGGTGGGTGGGTGAGTGAGTGAGTGAGTGAGTGAGTGGGATGAGTGAGTGAGTGAGTGAGTGAGTGAGTAAGTGAGTGAGTGAGTGAGTGAGTGAGTGAGTGAGTGAGTGAGTGAGTGAGTGAGTGAGTGAGTGAGTGAGTGAGTGAGTGAGTGAGTGAGTGAGTGAGTGAGTGAGTGAGTGAGTGAGTGAGTGAGTGAGTGAGTGAGTGAGTGAGTGAGTGAGTGAGTGAGTGAGTGAGTGAGTGAGTGAGTGAGTGAGTGAGTGAGTGCGCGCGCGCGCCCATGGTACCCATAAGAGATGCATGGCGTCCCCATGGAACCTTGCAGGTGGCGGTTGCATGAATGATATTGGTCTCGCGAGGTTGCTCGGGACAACCTGGATCGCACAAGTCCCACCGGCGGCCGCACCTGCCATCCCATTGCAGTGCCTCACAGCTCAACCGCTGTACCACTGTGCCAGGAATGGTATGAGGGTTCCCAGGGATCTGTTAAGTAGACAAAAAAAAAATGGGGGCACTTTGGCAGCATAAAATGCGCTAAGCGAAAGCCTTTGTCGCACTACTTCGACTGCCAGCGACTGCCTACGTTTGTTACGGTTGCACCGCTTGGGAGCCATCCTCCTCCACTAGCCGCCGCACACCGACTGACGACGGGGCAGCGCTCTATGCCGCCGCGCCGACAGCTCCACTTGTCGATGAAGATGTCACCTTTTGACAGCTGCCTCGTCATTGGGTCACCCCAGGCGCTGGATGTAACGCCGGACGGACGTACGGTAGAATGAGCCATTAAAGGCTTTCGCCTTAATACCAATGCTGCATATATGGGCCTATTAACTATCGCGCCATACTCTCAAGGCGGAGCAGGGCCAGAGTACGGTGGCGACTGCCTTCAGGAACTTAGTCCACAGATGAGAAGGTGTGCGGTGGCACCAAGGCGGTGGCTACGTAGAGCCATGCAGAGGTAGAATTGCCAGCTGTCTGGCATAAGGTTACACCACGCCGCAACGCGTAGCGACTGCGTTCACAAAATGAACCGGTGGGCTTATGCCTTATCATATGTCTTATCTGTCTCTGCCGATTTTTTCTGAGTTGAATCGACAATTTCTTATTAAATTTGGAGGTGGATGTCCTGCTTTGGTAGATCAGCCAGGGAAGTGAACATGGTGAGTGATAGGAGCCGATTATCTTCTAAATAATTTTATAGGCGGTTATGAATATCTTTTTCCATGAGCTCTCCCACGCACGATGTAAGCGATATTGGGCGCGGATTACCTATGTTGATTTTGTTTGCCTAGTTTCGGAAAGAAATTCACATTGATCGTATTCGAGGCATGTGGATGGTTGCATGCACGCCAAAATTATTTGTTGTAGTCCCTGAGTTGTTGCAGTACTCTCGGAGCCATGTTGGTAAGTTGTCAAACCGACACCTTGTCTAAACTTCGACGCAGTTCCTTGAGTTCTGCATCACCTTCTTCTAACGTGAACTCTGCAGCGAGCTCTTGATTGCTTTGCTCCTGACATTCGGTGTGAGAGGGTTAGTCTTGTAAAGCACAGATGTACCGTTTCGACAGCTCTGACGCCATTTCTTGATCCTTGTCTCGAAATTCGTGCAAAGCTCGACGGAGGTTATTGCTTTCTTCCCTTCTGTCTTTAGGGAGGTCAGTAAGCACCTCAGAAGGTTCAACATTGTTTTAGCGTCTACCTTGCCCTTGAAGCAGTGTCACTTGGCAAGCCAGTTATTACGAACCAGATCACATGCATGTATTTTTAAGTTGACAGTTGACAGTTATTTTATTTTCTTTTCTCACTATACAGTGAAAAAAAGGAACCAAGGGAAGAGCCGTTCAGGCACGGCTTGAGTTGGCCTTGGCCCCACGTTCTTTTTATGAGGGCTGCCATTCTAAGTTTTAATCTGCGATTGTGCTTCTGAATTTTCCACTTCGCGCTTCATATTCGTTAACATATTCTACGCTGTTCACAAAAGGTGAAGGATATGGTTTCGATAGTTCGGTGTTGTTCCGACGTGTTCAGGATTCTGATTAGGTGGCCCTTCCACTGAGGTAGAGAGGAGGCCCAGTTTTGTAGTGCTGATAATTTGGGAGCACCTCTGCATTAACACTGCGGAATTTCTTCCAGTCTGTTAGTTCAGCCTGGTCACTTTCATAATTTTCACCGCTATTACATCACCCGCAGCTTCAGTCATTCCTCTTCAGCGTGAGTCTCAGGCATGAGTTTCCAGCGACAGTATTGCGCATTAGAGTCGGATAACACGTGTCCGAAACTTCAATCTGATGGTCACGAAGAATGGCACCTGTAATTGTTGGCTTTTTCATGGCTACAATTATGCAACCTTAGAGGAATTCGCAAAATTGTGAAGCAGTTCTACAAAAAGTTACCACAGAGCAGAAAAAAAAACAGTGAAATAAACAAAAAGAAATACAGATCGAGTTCTAGGGTTCGCTTTAAGTTAAAAACTGCACAGGTCAACTGGGATAGATTTTAGTCCCCTGTTTCATTTCCTTAATCCATCGGTACCCTTCAGCCGGAGCCGACTGTAGCGATATCGCAATGAAGGGTGAAGATCAAAACGGTATGCAGCATTTCAGAAATATTTACTTCTTGCTTCTGGGACGTGTGGCGATAACTCCTCTAGAGAGTCGCAAGCAAACTTCACTTGCTTTTGATGTTTTTTTTTTATTTCGTGTGCACCATGGCTATATGTTTGTCCAGTAAAATTTCCAGCGCAATCAAGTGATGCTTGTCATGTGTTTTGCTATTGTTACTTTTTTTATGAAAGGCTAATAAATAGACAGAATTCCAAGATAAATGCTTACTTTTCTTCTCTCAGTTTCTGCGGAGTCATATTTCCCAACGCCATTGCTGGCTCTAGCGGATTCTGAGAATCAATCATCTGGCCAATTTAAGTTCTGAGAGCTATAGATGAGAAAAGTTAGATGCTGTTCAAGATTTCGTACCTTACGTTTTTTTTTGAAACCATCGTGATAAATTGGCTATTACAAGTACTAAGCATAAACGGCAATAGTAGCAAGTCAGAAGACTTTCAAAAAGACTCGAGACGAAAGTTTTTTTTATATATTTATCAGTCGAGACCTGGTTCGACAAGGCCTTAGCTTTTACGTTCTTGGGGTCTTCATCCGATTTTAGCCTTTTAATGTTCTTTGTTTGTATGAACAATCCGTACAGTAGTTTTCTTCCATGGGAAAGTACTTTGTACAATACCTAGTGACAGCTTTTCCCACGCTTTGCTTTTGTAGCTATGCTTCAGTTAGGGTACCTTTCGTTTATTGCAAACAACGGCATTCGATCCTCACGATGCTATGCATGAAAGTATTACTTTTCAAGTCACAGGTAAATACATTACTTCCACTTTGAATGGCGCTTATTGTTAGGATCTAACGATTTTTTTCTGCTCTTTCTTTCCTCTTAATAGGTGTTTTCAGATGCACCCCTGTCTGCCGGCGTCACCTGCCGCACAAGTGAGTGGGCGCAGCACTTTTCAGCAATATTTTGGGCTCTAACGAGCAGCTGCCATGGCTTTGCTTGCGTGCACAGTGGAGAGGCCATTTTGGCGATATTCCAAGATACATGCAAACATATTGTGCTTTTTGCAAACAAGGATGCTGGGACACCTATTAAAAAAATAACAACGGAATGCAATGCCCATTTTAACAGCGGCTTCCTACTGCCACGTTCAGAAAAGCGCCAGTGTTGGGTGGCAGCTCTTAGGCAGCCACGCTCTTTGGAGGCTGAAAGCATTTTGGTGGCTTCAAGGAAGCGGTTATCGGTATGCGGCCACCTACAGTCAAGCACGGCTTTCTACGTTGTATGCATGATAAAAAATGTGGTTGAACCGAGATCTCCTGAAACTGCACGTAACCATGCAATATTAGTGCACATTCGAGCAAAATGAAAACAAGATTATGATCACCAGCCTGACTAGGCTGACTGCAAGACAAACGCCTCTTCCATATTTCCCCAATTAACTTCGGTGACCTTGTCCCCGCAAACATCTTAATCTCATGCGCTTACCTAACTTTTAGGCGCCCTAACAAGATAACCCAGAATAAAGATGTCACTGAGAAGTAAGAAGGCAATACAAATAACCCCACAAAGAAATATGCAAAGCAAGAATACTACTTGCCTACCTGTTGACGTCCCCAAGACGACGTCAGTACCTTCACCATTCCTCGGGTGCAAGTACCTGCTTCCCACCAAGACAGCGTTATTCTTATGCCACCCGCAGCAAGAGGTTCTAAGTGCCAGTCGTGTGACTGCGTGCGCCCTGATTGCATCTAACCATCCAGAGGTTGCAGCTGTACGCCTGCGCACAACACCATTTTTCCAAGTATATTGCACGCGCAAGGACCACCCGAAAAGCTTGTTTGGCTTTCCGTGCCCTCTCCAGTTTGTCCGGGTGTGCACCCTTGACGGTGAGTGCACCACCGCTCCTCTCGCGAAACCATGCTTTCCAGTTCCTTCGGACCACCAGTACACTTATAGCTTTCTTTGTGCTAATCACTATTGGACATCCAAGGGGATTTTCGTTACCTGGACACCTATAGCATAGCACAGCAAAGCATGGCTTAGCACGGCATAGCATGGTGGGGTATGGCGTGGCGCGGTATCCTGTACAGGCGTCACAAAAATAAAACGCAACAATCGTCTGTAGGAAAATATCGTTGCTTTGCCCTCCCTGCAGGTAAGGTGAACTTCAAAACTTTAGTATTGGTCACCTGATTGTGCCGGGTGCGCCCATGCTCTATGCAGACGCATCCGTTTGCTCCAGCCCTCAGCAAATGTTGTTTTTCCCCCAGTGCCACCGGGTACCCACCGGTGATACAATGGGTACACGCGTCCCCTTCCTTGTGCTCTGCTTCTTTATGAGGAATTGCTTGGGAAAAGGGTCTTTGATCCCACCTTGAGTAAAAAAAAAAAACATCATGGCGCTTTTTAGCCTCAAATGCCCTTGAGCCATAAGAATTCATCATCGTCAATTAGTGTTTTTCTGCCCTCTCCTATTCAGTTTTATTTTGGAGGCACGTCTACGCCTGGTGCCGCTCTATGCGCGAAACGAATAAACTCGACGTAGTGTAGGGCGAAATTTGATTTAGCCTTTGCGCCTCTTCCCATAAATTAATTACAAATTCTTTCAAGCTTGTTCATTCAAAAACGCTATTCTTTCTCTCGAGCTTCTTTCATTTTCTTCCTGTTTATTATAGTGAGAGGCACTGGTAGCACTATGTACCAAAACCAGTCTGTACCACAATGCTTTTGTGGGTACAAGCCCCTACTTTTAAAGAATTCTTTAAGTTAGTCCACTTTCTTGGAGATTGTGTCCCATCACGACCCTACACCGGAGCCCAGAGCTGAATTCTTTATTTTGCGAATAACGAGGCGTTTGGTTTTTCCATGCAGCACTGGACACGCCCATAATCGTATCATTTTTGATTATCTTTACTTAAGTTGGCGACTGTGTTTGTTCTGATGGGCTCCTATGCTGCCTGCTGCTGTGAGTCTAGTAGTGCATATTCGGATAAAATGGAGGCGTTTTGCTAATCGTCTAGAGTGATAAAGGCTATATTGTAGGCCATTTGGCGTGGCACGCCTTTTTGTCAATCCGCGCGCAAAAAAAAACAAACCCTAACACAGTAACTGCACATCTGCACGCCATCTGGGAGCCTGTTAAGAGTGACGCGGTTGTTAAACGAGGAAGCCAATGACGTTTTGGAACGAAGTAATCCGTAGGAAAATAATATATTTTTCTCATTGTTTCTAGAGAGGAGGGCAAATAAGAAGGCGTTTCCGGACGAACCGCCCATCTCCGCTATACGTTTAGGCTTGCTGATGAAACTAGCGCTTTTATCGAGTGAGTTTGCACACGAAACCGCTCTTTGCGCTAGCAGCGCCACGACGTGAAAGGAGCCCAAACAGACATAGCTGGCATGAATAGTCTGAGTACTAACCAGTTTACATAGATATTGAAGTCACGCTATACGTAACCTAGTCTAGACTGGGAAGCTGTTCACTTCCCGTAATGGTTTTGGTGAACACGCTATCGTGCGCATATCGGTATTAGTTTTGTCTGTCTCTGTTGGGACATGTCACCCGAGTTTCTCTGAACTGGCTCTTCCTGCCAGGTAAGGCAGCGTGCTTTTTTTTTTTCATTTACAATACCATTTATCTGTTTCGCGTGTATTGCCGACTGTTGTGGAGATAGCTCGCATTTCTCTTCTGTGTGTGAATCCGTAGAAACAGTAGTCTATTGTCAGGCTGGAGACAGTTCAGAGCTTTTCAATCAACTAGAGTGAAGTTCCATCAATATTAAAACTTCAAAGAAAGATTTCTGTGCTTCATTCTCCACGCCCCGGTATAGAGAAGCGATATTAGTGTCTACTTCTGGCGTTCTTCAGTAACACCCCCAAGAGCGGATGAACTATGCGACTTGCAGAGCTGCGAGGATGCGGAGCTTGTGGGCAGCGCATTTATTTCCGCACGTCTACGTGACCAGAATCTTCAGGTGCGGAAATGTTTGTTTATTCTCTGCTTAAAGGTCGTCATCGTTTCTCTTCTTGGTACAGAGCCGAAAGGAGCTGTTTGTACTGCAAGTAAATGCAGCCATAGTTTGTGCATAAGCTGTAAGGGGCGCGTCGTCTGCGTGTAGACCTGAACGCTGGCGCCGCATTGGTATAAGTACGCAAGCTGCAGCTCCCCATGCCTCTTTGGCTTGCCTTTGAAAGAGTAATGTCCAGTCATCTCGAGGATGTCACTTGGTAAGCCGACCGAGCCATAAATATTTCAACTTTGCGGTGCCTGTCTCAAAATTTAGTTCAGTGCAGCAGGCACTCTCATCACGAACGGGCGTTAAGATTCTGTTGACCGGATCACTGGTTCTGTTGAGTCACGCATAGTTCGAAAGGCACAGATTAACCACACATTCTGCGTCTTTAGTTCATTTTATTCGTGCCTTTACTCGGTAATGACAAGTCGTAGACAGACATCGACTATTTCCTGCAGCTCAGTTAAGCTTCCTTCCGACAGAAGACAAGAGTACCTCCTGGGTTGTGTACCCCTAAACAGCTCTTTCCGGGTTATGCAGATGGAGGCTTCACGTTTCGAGAAATGCCTCCTGATGAGCCTGTTTTGTGTTTTTACTTGTGTAGGTTCTTTCTTCCTGCGCTGCGCATTTCAAAGCCCTTGAATGTTTTGCGCACCGAGCGCTGTTTTACCTGACGGCAAGATTTGCTTGGTGTTTTCTTCCGTATCAATGCAGAGCACTTCAAATGCGCATAAAGGAAGCCATTGCACCGTGCAAAGCCCAACCTGCCGGTTCTAAGCATAATTTTGTATGTTTTTGTAAGTTTTCGTGTTTTTTTGTTATCTTATGTAATGAATAAATTGCTTCTCTTTTGATTAGATTGATTAGAAGATTAGAAGATTTGATTTTATATATTTTACTTCAACTTGAAAAGATCATTCTCGCTAACTGGGTTTTCCCAATCAAGACTTGAGCTATGGCTTAATCGTACTATTAGGACGTGCGCGAAAGCACACACAGTGGGTCGCAGACGCGCGAATAAACAAAAGCCATGAAGTGGTAAGAATCGCATGCAATGCAAATTTGAAAGCTAACATCGAGGCATCGGTTTGTGTCTCCTTCTTGAGCTTTATGTTGTCTTACTGAGAATTATATCCGATAGGATAAGGTTTTAAATTTGACGCCAAGGAACAAATGTCCATTGTGTAGTAGCTGCGTTTTGTTGTATATTATGCCGCACGTTTTAGTGTGATTTCTTCTCCTAGGTGAAAAGTACTGGTCGGCTCTATTGTCGGCTGCACCTGCTCCTTTGACGTTCATGTAAATAAAAAAAGCAAATGTGCTCTTTAGAACTCCGCGAACCAAACACCGCACTTTAAGGCTGTAGCTCCGTAAGACACACGACCATGATACATCATCATGGTTCAGAGTGCTGCATGAATTGGGATGAATGACCGCATCATGAGGTGTTCAGTAATTGTGCTGTCTTTTAGTTATGCGCCCTGGACAATAATTATGAAAAAAATGCGAAAATAATACAAGCAACTGCACGCAACGCTTACTCGATAAGCAGTAAAATGCAAGAGTCGTGTGGAAGATGCCGTGTGAGAGCGCACTTTTGCGCAAGGTGACAGCTATGCTTTGCAAGTATCATCCTGAAAAGCACTGCACTAAAGTCTGAAGTGTGACTGGCCTATATTCAAGTATTAACACAGGGCTGTTCGTTTTTGCCTAAGTATATATTCGTCGTATTAAGACATAGGATCCGTAACGGGTTAACATCTGCAATCTTTGCGGAAACTTTTTAATAGGACCATAACTCAGATCTTTTCTCACTGCCGCTAAGCTTGAAAAGAAGATAGTTTCTATTTTATTCACAGGTTCATTTCGCATGCGATTCCAGCCTCAGTGTACGTTGTTAATGCATAACTTATGCAGTTCTCATGACCTGGTTTCTGACGTTGGTTTGGTTTTGGTTTATGAGGGTTTAACGTCGGAAAGCGACCGAGGCTATGAGGGACGCCGTAGTGAAGGACTGCAGAGATTGCGACCACCTGGAGCTCTTCAACGTGCACTGACATCGCACAGTACACGGGCCTCTAGAATTTCGCCTCCGTCGAAATACGACCGCCCCGGCCGGGATCGAACCGACGTCTTTCGGGTTTGCAGCCGAACGCCATAATCACTGAACCACCGCGGTGGCCTCTATTAGCGTTGGCAAAAACATAACTCATCTTTATCCAACGCCATTTAAAAATCTGTTGAGTTACTCTACTAAAACTCTGCTTTATACTCGCAGTTGAGGCACAGAATTTAACATAAAGTAATTGTCGTCAAACTGCTTCATAAAAATAGTGAAACAATTCCCAGACTTGTAAGGTGACAGTTAAACAATTGATTAATAACTTTTGGAAAACTTGACAGCTGCAACCAGAGAAAATTCTCGTCATGTTCTAACCGCTGAAAACTTCTTGCTCTGAGAAGATTAAGGAGGATATTCTTTTTAAGCTTTCTGGAGGAGATTAGTATTTTTTCGTCACTCCCTTCCAATCGTGTATCTTTATCCTTGTGCGTACAAACAAAAAGCGGTTGTTAAGGGTACATCCTCCTAAAGCCATCTTCGCTCCGCTTCAGGAGCTATCGATGCAGGCTAAGCCGTTGCCCGCTCCACAAGCGCTAATATTACCTTCTTTCTTTTATTTTTTTTTTGCCTTAGGAAGTAGCTCGCTATCCGATTATAGAAATATCGGCAAAAAGAATTGCTAAGCGTAAAGGGAAGCGCTTCAAGAATATGCTTCCTCGCTGTTCCCGGGCGTGGCGGGAACGGCTTAGCCTTATGCTAAAAAGATGGTTCGCCCTGAACGAAGCTGCTTCATTAGTACATCCGGCCGCGGCTTATTACCGGAACGCTACCCCGGTTCGGTCATAATGCGCAGAGTGGACGCAAGCATCCGAAATAATGAAGCTACATGGGTCGCACGGTACCGTGGCTAGTGTAGCGCCCGGCTTTGCTCAGCATGTGGGCCTTCGAGAACGCTATCGGCCAGGTTAAAAAAAATGAAGGAACAGTGTACTGCAACAGAGCTACCTGAAAAAAAGCGCCGGATCACTCTTTCACCAGCCATCTGGCGCTAATGGCTGAGCAAAGCGGTTGTACTGATTATTAAATACGTTTATTGGGGCTGTAATGGTGCAAGCGGGCTATACGAAGCATTCAAGCGAAAGAACAACGGCAGTCAGGGGATAAAGTTGAGCATCTCTGCTGTGAATTCTCAAGCCAAGCAGAAAGTATTCATTTTTGTTATGTTTTCATATCGAGCGTGAAGGCTGTGAAAATGAACCGACAAGTAATAGTACGAAGAATCGTATGCTATAACATATTCGGTTACTTAGAAAAATGTGCCTCCAAAAAAATTATGGACTGCCTGTAGTACATAAAAGCAGATTTGTTCTACTGAAAACGTTTTTCGTCAGCCTCAAGTCCGCTATTACTCCACCACTGTGATAAATAAGTACTTTTTAAGTCACCTAAATTGCCCTTTTTGCTGTAATTAATTTTATTCCCGTCATGACTAAGATATGCAGTCACCTTGTCTGCACTGCGTGACAGAAACACATCCGCAAGCATGTGCCACCACTTTCTTGCTTGACTACTTCATCATGAGGCACAGCAAGCCCTGTGAAAACACATACAAAAAACGATATATATCCTCAACTGGAGGGAAGCAGTTTAGGCACTCTCCCACCTTCCCGTTCAAAAGGCCGCCGCGACGGCTTCATGCCTATTGTGCTGGACTGCTCACCCGAAAGACGCGGGTTCGATCGCGGTTGCGGTGGTCGCATTTAGATACGAGGTCTGTTAGAAAAGTATCCGACCTTTGGCCGAACAAAGAAAACTGGCATAACTGGAGCGTTGGAAAACTAATCACCCTTAAAGTAGTCTCCTTGGGACTCCACACACTTCTCCCAGCGGTGCTGCCTTTGTTGGAAGCATTCTGAAAAGGCCTATTTCGGAATGGAGTTTAGCTCACCTGTCGTTGCAGCCATAATGTCCCCTCTTGTCTGACATCGCTCTCTTTTCAATGTCCTCTTGATTTTGGAAAAGACCCAGAAGTCGCAGGGGGCCATATCAGGAGAGGAAGGAGCCTGCTGAACTACACGAGTCTGGTCTTTCGCCAAAAAAGTCTGAATCAAGTGCGAGGAATGTGCAGGAGCGTTGTCGTGATGAATGCGCCAATTTACTGTTGACCCCAACTCCGGCCTGTGTCGCCGCACAGCATCCTGTAGGCGACGGGGGACATCCCTGCAGTACTCTTTGGTCATTGTTTGACATTGGGGTGCGTATTGGGGGTGTACCACACAGCGGAGTCAAAGAAAGCAGTCTGCATCACTTTAAAGTTGCAGCGCACTTGGCAGTCCTTTTATTGCGAAAGCAATACTACTTTTCACTTTCAGCTCCTCGCGTGGCGAGGCCGCGGTAGCTACCATTGACCTTTAGCTTTACCTCTGCTATGCCGTCATACCATCTGCCGCAAAAACCAGGGGCCCAACTTGTGCCGTCGCGAGGCGAGGCCGCGCTTGGTAGCTGCTGCCTAATTCCTGCGCCCGCCGCGCGCGGCGCACCTAGCGGTGTGACGTCACAGCTGCAAGAGCAGGGCTCCAACTTGTGCCGTCGCGAGGCGAGGCCGCGCTTGGTAGCTGCTGCCTATCTGCTGCCAAACTCCTGCACCCGCCGCACGCGGCGCGCCTAGCGGATTTGATTGGATTAGATTGGACTGGATAGGATTGGATTCGAATCGATTGGATTGGATTGGATTGGATTGTACAACCGATGCATCACCACAAGTCTAACCACTAGCAACACCACCACCTACACTACCAGCTGAACCATGGCGTAGCTACGGGTATTGCTTTCGCAATTACCGGGCTTAACCAAGCTAAGCCCCAGCCAATTTTTTTTGGTCTTGGCGACGTGGAATGCTTCCACTGTGACAACTGGGATTTGGTTTCCGGGTCGTACCCGTACACCCACAACTCGTCACCAGTGATTATGGTGTACATGAAGTCGGGGTCACTGTTTGTGGAATCCAACATGTCCTGTGAGACTTCAACACGGAGCTGCTTTTGCACCACAGTGAGCAGCCTCGACACGAATTTCACCGCAGCTCTCTTCATGACCATATCTTCGGTGATAATGGAATTCATCATCATCAGCCTGACTACGCCCACTGCAGGGCAAAGGCCTCCCCCATGTCTCCAATTAACCCTGTCCTTAGCCAGCCGCGTCCACCATATTCCAGCAAATTTCTTAATCTCATCTCCCCACCTAATTTTCTGCCGCCCCCTGCTACGTTTGCCTTCTCTTGGAATCCACTCCGTTACCCTTAAGGACCAGCGGTTATCTTGCCTTCGAATTACATGCCCTGCCCAAGCCCACTTCTTCCTCTTGATTTCAACTAGGATATCATTAACATGCGTTTGTTCTCTCACCCACTCCGCTCGCTTCCGATCTCTTAACGTCACACCTATCATTAATGTGCAGAAAAAGTGCTGATGTCCACCTCTTCCACAATTTCTCGGATATTCACACGACGGTTCCGCATCACGATAGCGATCACTTCGGCAATGACCTGGTCATCTCGGCATGTTGATGGCCGACCAGAGCGTGGCTCACTCTCCACCGATGTGCGGCTGTCTTTAAACCAGTTTCACCACTGTTTAATCTGTGTGCTGCTCATAGCATTGTCACCGAAAGCCGTCTGAATATTCCGAATGGTTTCCACTTGGCTGTCGCCCAGTTTCTGGCAAAATTTGATGCAGTAGCGCTGTTGCAGTCGCTCCGCCATTTTCCTTGCAATGAAAAACCGACGAGAGCACTGCGCCCTACCTCACTCAAACGCTGCGTCCCAGCGTGACGCTATCGGCAGGCGAGAAAAAATTCGCGCATGCGCACGAAGGTTGAACGTCGGCTGATGCAAGCGCGCTTGTGTCATATCCATCAGGTGTTCGCAAAAAAAAAAATTCAGGTCGGATACTTTTTTAACAGACCTCGTAGAGCCGGAATGCTTGAGGGCCGTGCAGTGTGCGATGGACGTCAATGCACTTTAGAGAACCCCAAGTGGTCGAAATTATTCAGAGCCCTCCATCACGACGTCTCTCATAGCAGGAGTCGCTTAGGGACGTTAAACCTCATAAAACAAGCAAAAGCCACGGGGCAGCTGAGCTCTACGCCACATGCGAACTCATATCAATGACACTCCGGCGAACCGTACGGACTTCCTTTCTGCCTCCAATCTGCGAGTCGTCAGCATATGCATGCATGTTACTCTGCAGGATGCTCTGCAGGTTGCGCAATCATAATCATCATTACCAGCCGAAATGCGTCCCCCCCAACACAAACGCCTCTCCGAATAACGTACAGTTAGCCTTGTTAAACGCCGCCTGTTCCTACCTTTTCCCAGCGAAATCTTGTAATATCCTGAATAACACATCGCGGGCTAGTTGGTTCATCACAAGGCAGAACAGTGCTAGCTACACAGAGACAAGAAAGCTTCACAGGGACAGCGCTGTGTGTGTCTCGTCTACTTTCTTGTTTCTGTGTAGCTTGCGCTGATCTGCCTTTTATTTATTTTATTATAATATGCGCAGCACACCGAGCTGTCTGGTGGCCCCTGACCAACATCTTCCTTCTCCTGGAATACATTCTTTTGCCTTCACTTGTAATATCTTATATATCCTCCACATTACGGAACCTTCACCAAAATCTATTTCTTCTTCTTGATGTCGACTCGAGTAAAATTCGCTGCAGTTCGTTTTCTAATCCACGAAGGTATAGTTTCCTGTCTCGTTAAAGCGCAGGTTAAAGCGCCGTTTCTTATTATGTACAAGCCGTTTTGTTAGCATTCAGATTCCAGTACCACGCATGTACGCGTAAGCTTCAGTTAACCTCGTCTCATTACATTGTCTCTCTGGGAATTACGGGTGTTGTTCTTCACGTGTTCTTCAAGCGTCACAGCCACCTTTCCATGCGCCTCGCACAAGCAAAGGCAACGGCGCAATCATAAAACCGTTGTACTGATAACAGGCACCCGGAAACTTCGCGCCGTTATTTACTTGAATTTCTAGCATGTTACACTTGAGCCCGCAGTGAACAATTTCGCCACTGCGTGTCTGCTGACTGCTGATTAATCACTGACTGTGGCGCAACGCCTAACCGCTCCAACACTGCGCCAGGAGTGAGTGGTATGACGTCTCCCAGCGATCTATACATTTAAATTAGACAACCAACAATTCCACATATATAGGCATTTGCCCGTTACTGCTATCGCTTCATACCTTTAAGGCGGAGCTTAAGTGTCCCTTCTAATTTTGGTGCGCTAGCACAAGAACTGGAGGCCAAATCGCTGGGAAATATCTCTCATTTATTTTGCCGCTCTTTGTCTGAAGCCTGCTTGATCTTGAAAACCGAACCTCTACCCAAAACCGAAACCGAAGTGAAAACCGAAATTCTACCGCACCCGATTCGTCTTGAGCCCAACCACGCCAAGTCGTTGACCATTTAATTTCTTTCCTTTGCTTTAGGAGACACTGCACCTGCGCGGAGCGGCAGGTTAGTCATATGCGCATTCGAAATGTTCCGGCATCATATCAGTTGTATTGCGTCTGCAAACCGGTTTTCGTCAGTCACAAGCGCTTTGGTCGGCATACCAACGAGCCGCTTCTTATTGTCTTCGCTAGTTTCCATTCCACAGTATGCCGATCTCTAATGCCCCAATATATGCCTTCCTCCCCAATTCCCGTGCCTAATTCCTTCCTCCCTAAAACATGTCGTGACTGAAATAAGCTTTCACCCACAACCACTTGTATCAGCGACCCTGCGCGTTTTAAATTCAAATTACTCACACTGTTAGAATCATACCAATTGTGATATGTTATTTACCCATTTATAGACTATAATTAAGGTTTTCTTTTTTTCGTCCTTTTATTTTTTTTTCACTTCTGTACTTTTGTTCTCAATGTTTTCGTCCTCTGTCTTAAGCATTTTCAAATATTGTTCATATATATAGCGGTGTTTTTTATCTATGAATTGCTTTTCTTTTCTTTTTTTCACTGCCTCACGCCCTCTGTAATGTGAAAGCCCTGAGGGTAAAATAAATGAAAAGAAATGGTTTGGTTTATTGGTTTGGTTTATTGGGGTTTAACGTCCCAAAGCAACTCAGGCTATGAGGGACGACATAGTGAAGGGCTTCGGAAATTTCGACCACCTGGGGTTCTTTTACGTGCGCTGACATCGCACAGTACACGGGCCTCTAGAATTCCGCCTTCATCGAAATTAGGCGCAATGAAATGAAATGAAATGTGCCCTGTGTTCCACCAACACGCCGGGCTAGGACTGCATGTATGGAGAGAATGTTCTGTGACAACAACATAGGCAGGATAGACACGTTCATGAGCCGTCGGCGCTCTGCTGTTCAAAGGTTGAAGTATACGAACAAATACTGCCGCTTCATTTCTAAAACGGTAAGGGGTTCTTTTCGCACCACCGTGTCTCCTACGCTTAAGAAAATACATTGACAAGAACAGTCACATCTCCAGCAAATCAGGGCGTGCTGTTTCGCCAAACGTATTTGCTAAAAGCTAAATGCATCAAAATCCTGCCTGCAGTGGTGCCTCAGTCGCTTTGGCGTTCGGCTGCTGACCCCTAGGTAGCTGGTTCGATCCCAGCCTTTGAGGCCATTTTTTGGGGGAGGCGGAATGCAGAAAGGGCCGTGCGCTGTGCGATCTCAGCCCAAGTTAATGAACCCCAGGTGGCCTAAATTAGTCAAGCCCTCCACTAGGGCTTCCCTCATGGCCCATGTGTCTTTGAGGGAAGTTAAACCCCAAAATTCACAGTCTGCACCAAGAACAGTGCGTCAAAGCCATTTCTTTTCTATCAGCTTGCAATGTACTTCGCGGATTCATATCACTGGGGGGCGATAAGGTGCAGCTGCGATCAAAGCGTTGCAACAGGACGACACTTGACACGTGTCTTACCGCACTGCGGTTTGTATCGATGCAGTTGTTCCGGGCGGCGTGGCACAACTCACTCAGCCAGATTGCGTCTCGCTGTTGGCAGCGGAGAAGCGTACGGGAAGATAATGCGACACATTTGTTTGCCATGCCTTCCCTGCCGGCTGCGTCGCAGCGTCGAGGCATACTGATGATGCGCGGCAGCGGCAACATTAGTCACGCAAGGCCGACTGACCACGGCTTTCGCCCATCAGGGCCGCCAGGAGCATTTAGCGAGGTTTCACTATCGTTACCATGGGCAGTCGCCAACTCGAGTATGCGTTTAAAGCTCGCTTATCTCAGCGTTGTGCGATTGCGTAAATGTGCGTTAGGATAAAAAAAAAATTACCGACGATTACGTTACTTTCTAATGCGAAATTTGAGCGCAGCAAATAAGCTGTTTCACCTTTTCGATAGGTTGAGGCAAAGAAATCGAGCAACACATGTATGCGCTATCACAGAATTTTTTTTTTTATTTTTCACACGTATTCGCAATTTCGGCTCGGGCGGTGCACATATACAGATCCGCCGCCACCGATCTGGCTCTCTGATTGCCACCGCACAGGGGTTGCATTGGAGGAGGAGCGAAGAAAGGAATTAAGTTCGAGCCGGCGCTTTGACAACCGGAGACTCGCAAGAGGGGGGAGGGGGGCGGCGTGTACACCCAGCGGCAAACGATGGGGGCAGAAGCGCGCGCAGCAAGCGGACAACACGATAAAGGGAGGAGGGAAGAGATAGCAGCGACTGACTGATGCCGCTGACGCCGATAGCGCTGGGGGGATGAAAGGGGGGCGGAGCTGGTTACGAGGCCGACGCCGACGACGACGCGAAACCCAGGAACGGACGCCAAAGAGCTGCGCTCTAAAACAAGAAAACAGCCCTGTTGCTACCATCACTGTATCCATCAGCCGGATTAACTTACCCACCAGGCAAATGTCTTTCCCTTTGACCTCAGTCAGCCCCACCGTGAACCTGTCGTGAGAGTATACCCTACTAGGGTTTAGAATATGCCCACAATCCATTTTCTCTCATCCTTTCCCATTCTTGCGATCACCCCCTCCAGTTATAAACATACACTTGTAGAACCACATGCCAGCGTGAGGGTCCCAAAGTTATTTAGCCGTCGCAATCTTTGTGAACGAGTAGCTCGCCTGCTATTTAAAAGGCAAGGCGCGGTGAGATCCGGGGCACTGTAATTATTAATTCCAGCGAGGTGCCTCGAGGCTCCTGTACACTCAGGTAGAGATTGCAATGGGTTGCACCCGTGTGTGCGCTTGCCAGCCTACTCCAGGTAATGCGCCATGATGTGCTCCACATGTGGAAGATGTGGAAACAGGCCCGCCGTCAAAAAAACTGAAGGAAACACTTAAGCTCCGCCTTAAGGACATGACGCGATAGCTTAATGGGCTAATGCCCATGAATCCACAACTGGACATTCTCTAATTAACATTGATAGATCCATGGGAGTCCTCATGCCACTCCTGGAGCAGTGGTGCAGCGGCTAAGCGAGGCGCCATTGTCTGGGGATGGCAGGTGCTGCCGCCGGCGGAGCATGTGCGACCCAGGTTGCTCTTGCGGAGCAACCTATAGTGTTCAGTCTTTCTTTTAACTGCCACCTGTCACGCTGCGCCGTTCTCTCAGAGTCAGGTGAGCATGATGTGATGGCGCCACATTGTTACATTTCTTGGGAGGCCCATCTGCCTCCTAGGTTGGTTCTTTGGTTGTTTTTGGTTGAATATTCTCAATCGGTCAAAGTCGCCGACGCCGGATTTTCTGCGACACGAGCTTCTTAACGCTGACGCGTTATAATTCTGACAGCGCACAAAGTAGGTTTTGCGAACCCACACAATATCTAAGAAAGTATTCGGCAACCACTGAAGATAGTCGGAATCCCCCACAAGAGACGCGAACATTTGTCTCGTTGAGCCTTGGTTGGTTGGTTGGTTGGTTGGTTTATGGGGTTTAACGTCCCAAAGCGACTAAGGCTATGAGAGACGCCGTAGTGGAGGGCTCCGGAAATTTCGACCACCTGGGGTTCTTTAACCTGCACTGACATCGCACAGTACACGTGCCTCTAGAATTTCTCCTCCAAAGAAATTCCATCCGCCGCGGCCGGGATCGAACCCGCGTCTTTTGGGTCAGCAGCCGAGCACCTCAACCACTGAGCCACCGCGGCGGCTGAGTCTTGAGTTACCGCGAGCTGTCAGCAGTGCATGGGCTGCAGTGGCAGCGCCGTTTCGGCTGAAGTGGGGCGACGCGTATCGCTGTGCACGGTATGTCAAAAACGTTGTACAACATATGGATAATGCACCGATGTCCCCAAAACTAGACACGGCAGTCAGGACTTACGAAAACCAATTTCCATGAAGGGACTGCCACAGATCACAAAGAACAAACGAAACTTTTTAAAGATTTATCACGGAGTGCCAGCAAAGCTTACAGGTACACACAAGCTGCAAAAAGCGAGAGTAGACGATAGGTTGAAAAATTGTCACTTGAGAATTGAAATTCTAGCATGATTGCAAAAAAAAAAATAATAATTCTGAAACTCACGAGGAATGAGAAGAACACTCATAAAACAACCTAAAGGAAATAAAAAAAAGCAAATGAGCAGAAAATGTCTGCAGTGCGCCTAATCTGCATGAAGTCCCCGTGCAGACAAGACTTGCTCATGACATAAAATCCTAGTGTACCGAAATATACGAGGTCTGTTAGAAAAATAGCCGACTTTATTTTGTTTTGCGAACACCTGATGAATATGAAACAAGCGCGTTTGCATCAGCTGACCTCGAACCTTCGTGCGCATGCATGGATTTTTTCCCGCCTGCCGATAGCGTAAGTCGCTGGGACGCAGCGTTTGAGTGAGGCAGTGCACACTGCTCTCGTCGGTTTTTTATTGCAAGGAAAATGGCGCAGCGACAGGAGCAGCGCTACTGCATAAAATTTTGCTAGGAACTGGGCGACAGCCAAGTGGAAACCATTCTAAATATTCAGACGGCTTTCGGTGACGATGCTATGAGCAGCACACAAATTAAGCAGTGGTACAATTGGTCTAAAAACGGCCGCACATCGATGAAGAGAGAGCCACGCTCCGGTCGGCCATCAACATGCCAAAATGACCAGGTCATTGCCGAAGTGAA
Source organism: Amblyomma mixtum (assembly GCF_055824585.1). Lineage (NCBI taxonomy): Eukaryota > Metazoa > Arthropoda > Arachnida > Ixodida > Ixodidae > Amblyomma > Amblyomma mixtum. The sequence goes on along the minus strand of NC_143017.1, from coordinate 104,419,209 downwards.
CGCTGTGGTGATACGGGACCATCCTGTGACTATCCGAGAAATTGCGGAAGAGGTGGACATCAGCAATTTTTCTCCAAATTCTATTATCACTGAAGATTTGGCCATGGAGAGAGTTGCGGCCAAATGCGTGCCGAAGCTGGCCATGGTGGAGCAAAAGCAGCTTCGTGTTGAAGTCTCACAGGACATGCGGGATTCCACAAACAGCGACCCCGACTTCACCAACACCATAATCACTGGTGACGAGACTTGGGCGTATACGGGTACGACCCGGAAACCAAATTCCAGTCGTCACTTGTACACTGCACGGGCTCGGGCCAGCCCGAAAGCCCGGGCCCGGCCCGGCCCGCGGGCCGGGCCGGGCCTGTTTTGCCGGGCCTGGGCCGGGCCCGGGCCTGAAGTTGCGGGCCCGGGCCGGGCTCGGGCTTAAAGCTGCGTACCCAAGCCGGGCTTGGGTCCGTACAGAAACGGCTGGTGTCCGAATATATTCATTCACTATTGCAAAGTGAAGTACACAACTGCGGCATTGGAGCAGCGACACGGATGAGCTATGGGTTATAGTACGCGCTGAGAAAACAACTAAGCGTTATTCATTGACTTATATATTTCCTTGTTTCCATACCGCGGTGGCTTAGTTGTCAAGGCGCTTGATTACTGAGCCGGGGAACCAAGGTTTGCTCGTAGCCTCGGCGGTCGCATTATTATTTAGGCGGTAAGCATGACAGCAATGTACTTTGCAGTATCATTGCTCGTTGAAGAAACCCCGATGTTCGAAATGATCCGGAGTCCTCTGCTTCGGTGTCTCTCACAGCCTGACTCCCCTTTGGCCATTAAGCCCCAAAAACATAGCTTTTATTTTATAGCTATATTTTTCTGATGTGGAAAAATTCCCGAAATAAAGCGCGTTGGGTTTACTTTGTGATCGGCTGACCGGAACGTCTCGTAAATGAAACAGCCACAAAAGCTCGCGAAAATTAGCAAGTCTCGTCTCATAACCACGTCTATCCCTCCTTCCTTCTTCAGCCTGGTTGTCATGACAAGTGTTGCCCTGTAGGTTATCACGTGGTTCGCGCGTTATCTTCTGCTCCTCTAGTAAGAGTAAAATTCAACCGGTCTTAATTGGCCATTGATCGTTCGTCATCCCAAAACATACTAATACACTATTAGAAATGCATTCGGGAAGAGCATGTTAGTTTAGGACGCTTATAGTCTTTAAACACACACCGTGAAATACTCAAGCCTTTCAGCTTTTCGTTTCTGCTGAAAGGCGACCAGTTCGGCTATGAGTTCAACCTGTGAGATCGGGTTCACTAAAAAAATATCCCACTGCTTGATAGGCAGCTTTAATGTTTATACTTCGCGGGCGGCAAAATATAACTGATCAAAATCATGGGGGAATGCAAAGTAGTCTATTACGCGCGTATGCAGCCCTTTTTGTTTGGCTCTCGGAACTTCCGAGTTTATCTTTGCGCACCTACACAAGATCACTGTCCAAAAGATGGGCCTGGCGAGCACTACTTTTGATCACTTCCTTCTGGGTTAAAAAGAACCAACCTTCTGCAAGCCAAACTGTGGTTTCAGAACCTTTGTCAGCCGGTTTCTTTTTGGTCTAGTAGCAGTCTACTTGCTCAGAGCGAGCAGTATACCTCAAGCGATACTGTGAAACGGGCCGGGGCGGGCCCGGGCTGGGCTTCACTGCGGGATTCACGGGCCGGGCCGGGCTCGCTAGAGCGATAATTTAGCGGGCCTGGGCAGGGCCCGGGCTTGAAGCCGCGGGCCTGGGCTGGGCTCGGGCTTCAGGTCTCGGGCCCGGGCCGGGCTTGGGCCTCAGATTCAGGCCCGTGCAGTGCTCTAGTCGTCACATTGGAAGCATTCCACGTCACCAAGAAAAAAGAAGGCCCGCCAAGTGCGCAGCAATGTCAAAGTGACGGTGACTGCTTTAGTTGACTCTCTGCGTGGCACACTGCGAGTACGCATCCCACATGGTCACACAATGACCAAAGAGCACTACAGGGATGTCCCCCGTCGCCTACCTGGTGCTTTGCAGCGCAAGAGACCGGAGTTGAGGTCAAGAGGAAATTGGCGCATCCATCACGACAATGCTTCTTCACTTTCCTCGCACTTGATTCAGACTTTTTTGGCGAAAAATCAGACTCTTTAGTTCAACAGACTTCTTACTCTCTTGATATGGCCCCCTGCGATTTCTGGCTGTTTCCCAAAATCAAGAGGCTATTGAAAGGAGCGCGATTTCAGACAAGAGAGGACATTATGGCTGCAACGACAGCTGAGCTAAAGTTCATTCCGAAAGGGGCCTTTTCGGAATACTTCCAACAATGGCAGCACCGCTGGGAGAAGTGTGAGCAATCCCAAGGAGACTACTTCAAAGGTGATTAGGTTTCCAATGCTCCAGTTATGCCAGTTTTTTTTCTTCGGCCAAAGGTCGGATACTTTTCTAACACACCTTGTATTCCGGGAACCCACTTACCAGCTTGTAGAAGTAGTTCGCTTGTTTTATTTTGTGTTAGTTTGTGTGTGTGTGTGTGTGTGTGTGTGTGTGTGTGTGTGTGTGTGTGTGTGTGTGTGTGTGTGTGTGTGTGTGTGTGTGTGTGTGTGTGTGTGTGTGTGTGTGTGTGTGTGTGTGTGTGTGTGTGTGTGTGTGTGTGTGTGTGTGTGTGTGTGTGTGTGTGTGTGTGTGTGTGTGTGTGTGTGTGTGTGTGTGTGTGTGTGTGTGTGTGTGTGTGTGTGTGTGTGTGTGTGTGTGTGTGTGTGTGTGTGTGTGTGTGTGTGTGTGTGTGTGTGTGTGTGTGTGTGTGTGTGTGTGTGTGTGTGTGTGTGTGTGTGTGTGTGTGTGTGTGTGTGTGTGTGTGTGTGTGTGTGTGTGTGTGTGTGTGTGTGTGTGTGTGTGTGTGTGTGTGTGTGTGTGTGTGTGTGTGTGTGTGTGTGTGTGTGTGTGTGTGTGTGTGTGTGTGTGTGTGTGTGTGTGTGTGTGTGTGTGTGTGTGTGTGTGTGTGTGTGTGTGTGTGTGTGTGTGTGTGTGTGTGTGTGTGTGTGTGTGTGTGTGTGTGTGTGTGTGTGTGTGTGTGTGTGTGTGTGTGTGTGTGTGTGTGTGTGTGTGTGTGTGTGTGTGTGTGTGTGTGTGTGTGTGTGTGTGTGTGTGTGTGTGTGTGTGTGTGTGTGTGTGTGTGTGTGTGTGTGTGTGTGTGTGTGTGTGTGTGTGTGTGTGTGTGTGTGTGTGTGTGTGTGTGTGTGTGTGTGTGTGTGTGTGTGTGTGTGTGTGTGTGTGTGTGTGTGTGTGTGTGTGTGTGTGTGTGTGTGTGTGTGTGTGTGTGTGTGTGTGTGTGTGTGTGTGTGTGTGTGTGTGTGTGTGTGTGTGTGTGTGTGTGTGTGTGTGTGTGTGTGTGTGTGTGTGTGTGTGTGTGTGTGTGTGTGTGTGTGTGTGTGTGTGTGTGTGTGTGTGTGTGTGTGTGTGTGTGTGTGTGTGTGTGTGTGTGTGTGTGTGTGTGTGTGTGTGTGTGTGTGTGTGTGTGTGTGTGTGTGTGTGTGTGTGTGTGTGTGTGTGTGTGTGTGTGTGTGTGTGTGTGTGTGTGTGTGTGTGTGTGTGTGTGTGTGTGTGTGTGTGTGTGTGTGTGTGTGTGTGTGTGTGTGTGTGTGTGTGTGTGTGTGTGTGTGTGTGTGTGTGTGTGTGTGTGTGTGTGTGTGTGTGTGTGTGTGTGTGTGTGTGTGTGTGCGTTTATGCGTGTGTTTGTGCGTGCGCGCGCGCGCGCGTGCGCGTGTGTGGTTTTGTGTGTGTGAGTGTTAATCGCGCAACAAGAGGCGCAACCATGTTCACTTCGCAATATTCACCCCTACACAATACGTATCTTAGCTGTCACATTATTTTACTTTGTCTTTGCTGCATGGAAAATCACGCGCTGTGCCACCACCAACACCGCGATAACAAAGTGCAATGCACAGACTGAAACATCTGTATGTAGCGCTTTAATCGTGCGACAGCTGCAATCAGCACTAGGCATTATCTCCTGCGGGTTATCTGCCTTAGTAAGCAGATTTGCGTTGTGTACGGACCCTGTGCTTAGTGCTGATCGCGCTACAATGTGTGGAAACTCGATGCAGGGGCCGCGCAGTTGGAAAGGTCAGCCGCCACCTCTGGCGGAGAAATCGAAGGGAGCGAGGGCGCTTTCTACGGAGGAGACGGCTAGGTGGCAGCACAAGGCGCGTAGGGAGGCGACCGTTTGCTGGGTTGACTGCATAGCGAGTGACTCCAGCATTAGGCGTTATTCTGGACGGCATATTGGCTAATATAACTATGTCATTTAGCAAGTGAAGTAATGAAACTTATGCTCGCCGTTGCATGTCGATAACGTGGTGCTGAAATCTGGCTCGGGTGCAGCCCTGGGTAGCGGACATCTCTATAATGAATGGTATCACTGAAAGCACTGAAAGACAATTGTAAAAACGTTTTTTAACGTGGCAGCATTAAACAGCCTATGACCGAGAATTACCGGCGCGGTTGCCGGCATGAGCGTCAGTCGTCGTCGGTATCGTTGGCTGTGAGTGTAAAATCTACAAAAAATCCATGGATAAGCAAGCTAGGCGGGCCACATAAGTCATGTGATCTTGCGGTGCCATCACTAACTGCCTACTGTGGCCGTTGGCAATTATGTCAATGACCGGTCGCGAAAGTTTCCTGGTCGTTCTAGACATGTGTTTTGACCTCTACATGTTAGGAAAGCATAACTTAGCAGCGCTAGCAAACGATAGGAAAGTCTCCTCAAATAATGCCAAAAAAAAGTAATGTAAGGAGCGTCTGCAAATGAAGTGAAAATTTGAAAGAACCGATCCAGTTTTTTTTTTTTTTTAGCAACGTATCTTCTACGTGGTTCTCTTTTCCAGCATTTAAAGAACGCTCGCGAAATATGAAAACAACCACGTGATTGCGCTCTTCCGCTTTCCTATTGTAGCGCTGCTAAGCGCGTTCTTAATGAACGAAGCCTTCGCGCTCCCCGTCTCGAAGTGAGCGGCCGACGCCTCTCTCAATACATTCTTGAAATTGCGTCAGCGCATACTTCCTGAAGATGGGAAACGTGCGGCGCGATTTGCGGTAAGTGATAGGCAGGCCACCGACAGCCAATTCAGGTGGGGCTTTTATTGGGACACCGGGCAGCTAAAGCCAAAAGTAAGCGCAAACATTGAAGTCGCGTATTTTAAAGTAGCCTCTATTCTTTTTTTTTATTTATTTTTCGTTTTGCAGCCCGTCGAACTGGCTGACGGCCGCTCACTCGGGCACGGTCAGCACGCACGTTTCTTTCATTCAAAACACGTTTGGGAGCGCTGGAATATAGTAGCGCATGAGCACCGTCACGTGGTCTTTTCATGTTTCGCGGGCTTCCTTAAAATGCACGAAAAAAGGGCTATGTAGGATTTACGTTGCTACAAAAAAACTTCATCGATTCTTTCTTACGCCCGTCTACAGCTTAAGGAAACACACGGAACGCTAAAATGAATATTTAAAATTTTTGCGCAATTAATTTAACTCAATAAACTAATTATTTGGAATTTAAAAAAATACTCTGATGAGCGCCACGTGACGGGAAACAATATGTCGTTGGTTTCATATGGCTCCTGCTCGCCGCTTTTTTTTTAATCATTCGTTCAAGTTCGGTGTAACATCCTCTATATGGTTTAAAATAAAACCAACAAAAAGGACTAAAAAGAACAACCGCTCGGTGTGACGTACGGATCCATGCGGACGAATCGGCGGCGCAGTGCAGCGCAGAACGTTATTACTGCGATTGCGTTAAGGCTCTCGTCCTGCTGAAAATCCCGCGCCTTCAGTGGTGACGTTGGGATACAAAACAGGTAGCCCACCTGCCATCTTGTTCACGTGACATCGTTTTCACAACCTAGGTATCTTATTGTGAGCAAACTGTGCACCATAGCAGGTGGCAGTAATTAATTGCTCTTGGCGCATCGCTTCTTATCACCTGATGGCACAGACACACAAAAGAGAAAAGAAATATCTTATTCAACGCCTGTAGGCATACGACTGCTGTCAGTTGTTTGCTGTTGGTGACGCAATCCCTTTTAAGCTGCGAATGTTATTTTAAAGGAGTCACTCTTGTAAAAGGTCGACTGCTTCTAGCTTTAGTCTTGACTGAACCTACTGGCCGAAAAACCTGAATAATGAATTATTCCCAGGTTGCTGAAATGATGCGCTGAAAAATTTATTTCATGTCCACGGTAGAAAATTGGCAAACAGGAACTTAGGCGATTTTCTTCGGCATAAGGTCGCTCTAGCGTGCTCTCTGAATGTGACTCAGAGAAGCGTGCGCTCAGAGCTTATGAGAGCTCTTGCAAAGGTACTAGCTCTCGAGCAGGTTGACACACACTGACATCGGATAAACTATGCGAAAAAAAAAATAGTAAGGAAAACGATACGTGATGAGCCCACGCCGAGAGAGTCAGACTTATTTTCAAGAGAGCAACACCAAACCTCGCATGCAGCCATGTCCGGCGAAGGGTGCATCGATAAATCAAACAACAAAGGAATGACGTAGCCAGGGCATGAAACTTTATTTGCATTATCAACATTTGTTTGAATTATCAACATTACCAAAAGAGAATAAGAAATAAAATTGGTGTAACGGAGAGTCAAAGCTTATCCAGAGTCATACATAAAAGAAGTTGCGAAGCACTAGAGGTGAGCTCAGGCGCTCAATAATAAATGCTGTCGAGTCTGATTTTGTCTTACTTGAGTACACTAACAGTTTCTGTTTATAATTGGATTTATCTGTAGTGTGACCTAAATTATGCACACAGCTTTATGGCGATAAGATTTTTTAAATCGAGTGCCTGTAAAACAGTGAGAATGAATTTTTGTTGTCTTACTTGACGAGAATGGCTGAGACAGCAGACAGAAACGCCCAGGATAGGACGTCTGCTAGAGTCACATTTCCTACACGTTGCTGATGTGCTATAGCAGATACAAAGAAATAAAATATTAAAGTGCACAAACACGAACTTGCGCGCGCACACACACACGCACGCACACGTACACATATGCATGCACGCATCCACGCACACACACGCGCGTGCGCTCTCATTGGCTGAACGGGCCGTCTTCGGCATTCGTAGAATATAAGAAAGGGAAGTTTTTTTAACTAGACAGCATTAGAGCGGACATTCAGAGGAAAAGCCGTACGCTTTGTAACCCCAATTCAGGATTGGTCGAGACAGTTGTGACGTCACACGTTCAGTTGCGGCGAAAAATGATTCAAACTGAAGTTACATTTTATGACGTTATAGCATGAATGAAATGCCACTATGATATACAGTGTTTCATCTAAGACTTAACACAATTTAAAAAAAATAGGCTTCTTTGAGTTAGAAGAGGAATTTACTACATTAGATTACAGGGTGAGTGAGTGATTGAGTGAGTGAGTGAGTGAGTGAGTGAGTGAGTGAGTGAGTGAGTGAGTGAGTGAGTGAGTGAGTGAGTGAGTGAGTGAGTGAGTGAGTGAGTGAGGGTGTGTGAGTTAGTGAGTGAGTGAGTGGGTGGGTGAGTGAGTGGGTGAGTAAGTGAGTGAGTGAGTGACTGAGTAAGTGAGTGAGTGAGTGGGTGGGTGAGTGGGTAAGTGAGTGAGTGAGTGGGTGAGTAAGTGAGTGTGTGTGTGAGTGAGTGAGTGAGTGAGTGAGTAAGTGAGTGAGCCAGTGAGTGAGAGTGTGTCAGTGAGTGAGTGGGTGAGTGAGTGAAGTGAGTGAGTGATTGAGCGGGTCAGTGAGCGAAGTGAGTGAGTGGGTGGGTGAGCGAGTGGGTGGGTGAGCGAGTGGGTGGGTGAGCGATTGAGTGGGTGAGTGAGCGAGTGAATGAGCGAATGAGTGAGTGAGTGAGTGAACGTTTATTGAAGAGGATGGAGACCGGAGCGCATGTGGGTGGGTCTTCAGTCCAGGGCTCCGAAGGCTTCTGCCGACCTGGCGATGAGAAGGAGCGCTGCCTGGTCGTCAAGGCGTGCGCTGATCAGCTTTACCACGCACTGCTCCAGGGCTGGATTACGCGGCTTTAGATGGTGGGGTTTTTGGGGACATGCCCATTTGATATGTGTCAGGGTTGGGGTGTGGCCACATCATGGACATTTGTCTTCGTATAGTGTTGGATGTAGGCGATGTAAATAGCGTAGGTTGGGATAGGCGTTTATTTAAAGACGCCGTAGGATGCAGGAGTCTTCAGAGGAGAGGGAGGGAGGAGTGTGGGGACAGACGCGTCTACTAAGGCGTTGTGTTTCTAGCTGTATGGCGAAGTGGGACGATAAGGAGCATAGGGCAGGAGGGGATGGACCCGCTCTGTGAGTATATTCTCAAGCTAAAGTGTCCGCCGTGACGTTACTCAGGTGATGACGTGATTTTGGTGGAGAGCGTGTCCCAGGATGCGTAGCACCTTTCGTAGGACACGGCCGCTTGTATACGCTCGAGAGGCGGCGTGAGAGTCTGTGAATATGAGAGCACTGTTGGAGTGGGTGTCACTCATTTTTATGGCGAGGGCGATGGCGATCGCTTCAGCGGCGGTTGGGTCTGGGGCTCGGACAGAGGCTGCCAGAAGTGGAGTGTTGGTGCTGTTTACGGCAACATAGGCGGAAGTCTTTGGTTGGTATAGGTGGCAACGCCAACGTAGAAAGCGGTGGACATCCTTCGAGACTGTCTTCGACTGTCTTCGCAGACGCCGGAGTCAAGCTTGTCTCCTGGCCTTTTGGAGTTCATGGTGCATGTATCTGGGCATAAGGCTTGGATAAAGGTTGGCGTGGATGGTCGGACGGGGGGGAGGGGGGGGGGGTATAGCATTCTTGTGACGGCAATATTTGGGTTGCTTGGGGACCCCGGATGTGTTGGAGCATGGCCCGTCCTACGGAAGTAGTCAGTACAGGTACTAAGAAAAAAGTAGCAAAAGGCTTGCTCGTGATACCCTTAAGGCGGAGCTTATGTGTTCCCCTAATTTTTTTTATTACTGTTCATGTCGATAAACATTGACAGCCAGCCATACGAATGTCTAGAGTCAGGAGGAACCCAGGAGGCCGTGCTCCACTGTTATGCGCCGACGCATCAGGAAGTGACCGGATCACCGACTAACCTATGAAAGTGTTTTGGGTCAAGAGCTTCAGATGCGGAAGATATGACAAGGACCGATGCTTCATCTCCTGATCAAGGCTGGTACAAGAAGCAGGGGCAATAAAATTCTCTCAGTACAGATCTCGCAATGGCAATGCCACGGGCTTTTTGTTTAATGACTTAGAATCCCTGCATACTGATAAAATTATTTTAGTTTACGACCGCTAAATGTGATATGCATGTCCCAGGTCCGATGTTTTATGCCTCCTCAGTGTGGCTGGGAGTGGCGTTCACAAACGCCTATTCCCATCTGATCACAATGGCTGACTCTCCTGCGTGTGACCAGTGCGGTTGTGACGAAACGATCAGCCACCTCCTCTGTGACTGCCCTCGTTTTGAGCGAGAGCGCGGTGTCCTAAGTGTTTCTCTGCTCCGCTTGGACTCGCGTCCTTTAACAGAGTCTAACGTTCTGGGGCCTTGGACTCAACCTTCCAGACAACGGAAAGCGGTGAAAGCGCTCCTGACTTTTTTAAGGGACTCGGGGTTGCATTCCCGCCTATAATCTTTAAGTTTTCAGTGCGCGCCCTCTGTCCCTGTGACATGGTGGTCGATGGACACTTGACAGACTCATTTCTTTGCCGCTCTTTTTTCTTTTTTCCCCTTTGTTCCCCTCCCCAAGTGTAGGGTAGCCAACTGGGCATCGCCTGGTTAACCTCCCTGCCTTTCCGTCCTTTTCTCTCTCTCTCTCTCTCTCAGGGCCCATAGCAATACTATCTTGCAAGAGCAATATTATGTCGGTACAGTATGTCGCAATGGCAATGTCAGTTCATATATGCATTGTGGAGGAATTCACAGCATTTCCCCGAGACTCATCGACAGTAACGGTGAATCTGAGGCGCCAGCAAACAATGAGCACGGCGCCATCACGGCCAGTGGTGGTCGCGGCGGTGAGGCGACGATGTTTTCTCGACCGTGCCTCGCTGCAGTGGACTCGATTTGTCCGTCGCGCTGTCATCGCCAGCGGTCTCCGTCGCGCGTTCCATAGAAGAAGTGCTTCCGCTTATCGTCGCAGGTCGCCGTGCCTGACCCTCCCTGGGGTCCTTTTCTCTTGGGGGAGCTCCTCGCCCGCCATTTGGTGCGCGCCGATGTTCACTTCCTGGATTGTGGCCAGCCGAGCGTGCTTCTATCGCCTTGTCACGGCCAGGACCTTTGGCGTGCGAGTGGGTGTTGCCATAGATGTCAAAGGAGAGACACAGGCTCGTGTGAATCGAGTCGACGTGGATGCTGCTGCCGTGGCAGGAAGTACACGCCGTGTCTATTTATATGCAGGATGCTCGAGGATGAATCCGAACTGAATGCATGAACTTGGGAAGTTTGTTTCCGGGCCTGACTGTTAATGGGAAGGACGCGAGGATAATTATTCATTTAAGAAAAAAATGAGCAGCCACTGCCCTCTCGAACCCGTAACATCTTCCATGGCACATTAATGAACGGTCCATATATTATCACGAAGGAAAACAGCCAGTCACATTATTTTTACAGCATAAATCTGCACCAAAACTAGATGTACAGTGTTGCGTACGTAGCATGTCCACAAGTTCAAAAATGGCCGACCTTCGAAGTTAGCGGACTACTAAGGAAAGAAGACATAATTCAAAAAAGTGATATCTCTGTATACATGGTATTCGGTGGAAAAAAAAAAAATATTCGCACTTCTCGACGTCCGCCGTGACACAGAACACAAGGATGAACGAAGAATACTCGACTGCTTCATACCAACGTAATTTTCAGATAGTTAGCGCTTTGTTTGGCTTCTTCGTCCTCGCATCTTGCGTTAATCTTAATTGAAGATATTGAGGTTAAAATAGGTCCAGCTTTTTTGTCTTAATCCCCGAGAAACACAATTCCAGTAGACTGACTCCCTGTTTGGGAGCCGTTTTCGAGCCCCCTAGAGCATCGGTCTGCGACAGAATTGTGTAAAAATGATTTGCTCATTTAAAGAGACGCAACAGTGCAAACATTTATTATAACTAATAATGTATTGATTCAAAAGCTCTACACGCAACTGTGATTCACACCAGTGACATAACAAGGCACTGGTGAACAAGCCCACCAGGCAAGTTTTAGATTCTACGCATGCAGAGTATCATAAGCTAGCTGCTTGCTCCTGTAGCCAACACATGCTGTTTTCGCCATCACATGCTGTACCGCATGAAAGCGAGATTTTATATACAACTCCTATTGCACCGTTCACTTAGGCATTTCCATGTTTCGTTTTGCATTTGTAAATGTCCTTTATGTCTTTTCTTCTGTGCTTCGTCTATTTTCGCTCTGACGTTTTCACAAAAGGTACCGAATAGTAAATACGCAGAGTGAGCTTGCAGACAGAGGAAATGTTCAAGCAAGCACTTGCACAAAGAGATTACCGTGGAAGGTTTCAGTGAAACAACGGACAACATTAAAGACTATGCTTTGTGCGTAACGCATAAATAAGAATAGCATATGAACATCAACATTTCGCAAAGGAAGCAGGCCATGTCACATGATATACATCATATTTTTGTGTGATCAAATACAATAAGGCAGTACATGTAACGGCAGTATCGCAACAACAAAAGATCTAGAAAACTCATGTTCAAAAACATTTTCAGTTGCAGTTTCCAGAGCTGAGTATTAAATATAAGTAACGTAGGCGTTCAAGGCGGCGTTCACTTTGCATTGGCGAGAGATAGCGCTACACATCTCCAAAGCATTCCCCAAAGTTCAGAGAGATATAAAGCGTATGTACAAATCAACACGTCAGTTCATTATAATTTCATGGCACTCAAGGCATGTACATCACATTTATATGTGAAACCACTGCCAAGTGGACGTTGATCGTTGTATAAAGCTCCGATCCGATGTGTTATATTATGGGCAGCATCACTAGTCACACGGCGCAAGTCGTGCCCTTAATCTTTTTCCCTCGCCAGTCGCGTTCGCCTACGCTACATAACCAAGCACCGAAGAAAGGCTTGCTGCATTCGCCTCAATAATGCTGTACGGGGATTACGTCGTGCACGGAAGCACGTTACAATCGCGTAGCTCCACCGTAAAAAATAATCATTCTCGCTCATTATTTCACAATATGTACCATCAACACTACGCTTTATTATTCAGCCTTATTGCAGATGCCAGGAAATTAACCGAATCCAAAGTAAACACGCTCTTTCTTAGAAATTACCAAGCTATCACCTGAAAGTTACATCTGAACCATTTTGCCTTTTCAAATTTGGCGCCTTGGTTGCTTTGCCGTCCACTTACTATACCCTCGTCTAGCCTATTCAACTGCAGAATGGTTTTTGCTGATAATTAACTAACTAATTAATCCATATCAATGAAACTTTTTTTTACGATTAATTATCACTCATCAAATACGTTTCAATTCGTTTCAAACTTTATTTTCATTCTTTGGCCTATTTTTGCAATATTTTGCCGTCCAAGCCTGGTCTGAGAACGTCACAACTGCTGTGTACACTTTTTGCGGACACGTTTGGTGATACGACCTCGCCGACATAACCCAGAAGTGCTTTCCCTTTAATAATATCAGCAACAATCAGCTGCATTTTGAGCCCTCTTTTCCGAGTCCTTATTCCATGATATACATCCAAGAACAGCTAAGAATTGTCTTATTCCTAGCTGTAGGCCCTGTATATGGAAACGACACTTCGAGCTCGCATTGTTTCAGTACCGAGGCTTCCTGGCACAAAAAGTTCTGAAACAAGGCCACCACTCCAGGACCTTACAAAATCAGGAAACTTGGCAGTCGATTCTCGATGAAATGCACTGAGTGTAAATGCAGACTTAAGCTACAAGCTATATGAGAACCTTTACTCCCGTGTCTTGTTTTAAAGCATTTTATGGGAAGAAATTTTGTCAGTTCGTACACAGCTGTCTGTCTATTTGAGCTTCCTTTCATGACAAAAAGAGTAAAAAAAGTGCCTGCAAACGCGGCACTCTACCGTACATCATCTGGAACGACTAGGAGGGCTCGCATCCAGCTCTTGAACTAATCAAGACTTCCGAAAAATTTTATTAGCTTTAAGTGAACAAAGTAGATCAAGAAAAAAAAATAACCTTAGCTTTTTTCTTCCTGCATACTTTTCCTAGCCTACTCAGCTTTCATATTTCATTCAAATAATAAGACAAAAATGTCTTGTCGTGCTAAATTGATCCGTTAGGCTATTTTATGATAAAATTATCAGCAAACGTTACGTCCGCCGCCACCTCAATCTACTTAATCCACTCAACATTAACCCTTCCGCAATCTGGTGCACCTTTCGGTGGCGTTGGCTCTTGGCCTATACCAAGCGGCGCTTCACTGAAAAGAAATCGTTCACGCGTTATTCTAAGCCATGCCCTGCTACTCCCACTTTTATCGCTGTAATAAAGTTACCGCCACTCCCCCCTCCCCCCCCCCCCTTCCCCCTCTCTCGCTGTCCCGCCCTCCAGGATATTTTTTTTGCAGGAGCACTAGGCGAAATTCCTTCAGACTTTACTAGCCTAAGAGGGCAATTTATGTGTTGATACTGATAGTATTTTTTTATATTTCTATCTCATCGTTTCGATTTCATAAATAACGATCACTCAGCGCGTTCTCTGCGGTACGAAGTGCTAGCAATGGTGTTAAGCTATGTGTGGTTGCAACACTCTAGGGTCATTACACGTATAAGCGGCTATGAACGGGAATACTCGGCTGAAACATTTCATTATACGTGTTTTGACCGCGGCGGAAACATAGGAGAGACATTTTTTTTTTGTTCCTTGAAAGACGAAGAAAAACTTTTTAGCTTTTCTCTGAATATAATAAATTATTGGCTTCTAGACAAACAGGCACAAGTTGAATCTGCGGCGCTTCTCAGCTGCCAATCGCAGATTTAGAACGCGAAAATAAAATGCTCAAACAAGGAAATCATGCTTGGATGACAAAAAAAAAGCAAAAGCCTAGAATACAGGGAAAAAAGCACGGTAACGAAAAAGTGCGAAGAAACTGTCGCCACAAGATTGCGACATACATGTTGGCCTCGCTGAATAAGATTTAAAAGATTCAAAGATCATAAGGTTTGAAAGATTGGTTGAGGCAGCATTTATGGCAATGGCCCTTGCCTGTCAGGATGGAGGAAAATACGTCAGTGCTGAGACCACCGCATGCAAAACAAGTGCCTCACAACATGTATATTGGCACTGGAAGTATATAGGGCTGAGCATTCACTCAAGCACACGCGCGTGTGCGCAAAGAAATGGGCAATAGGTCGTCGACAGTCGTCAGTCGAAAATTTTGGAAACACTCCTTCGACTGAACGAGCCAGTGGATGTGCAGAACTAAGTTGTCTTCTTGTTTCTGTTTTTTTTTATTCTTTTGTCAGCAACTACAGCCCTGCAACTGTGCAGTCTTTTGTCGCACGCTCAAATCCTTTTCGCGGAGCCGGCTTTCGCGACCCAGCGCCGTACAGCAAATGCGTACAAAAACCTTGGCGATATATACAACTTCGAAGACCGCGCGCTGCCGTGGCTTCAGAACGCCCGGTTTCATCATCGCGCACTGTAATCTCACTGATCAATTGTGGCGCGCCCCGTTCGCGTCTCCAAGAAAGGATCGAGACACTTTCCCCGTCTTTTTTTTTTTTTACAGCGCTTTCGTTTCTTTTATCGTTTGTTGTTGCTTAGGCTCTGCGGCAAAGGGAACGCCTCCTGTCTCTGTCGTTTAGGGTTTCGCAGCTTCGATTTTTCTCCGCTCCACTCTGTCCGTCGACGCCACTAGAGATTTGCCGGCGTTGATATAGGGCCCTGGGAGTGTTTACACTTGATCGCAATTTGTTTCTGTTTGTTTCTGGCTCGTCAATTACCGGCCTATAGGGCACCTTATCGAACGCTCAGGATCGCGGGTTACCTCTCCTGGTTTGTAATTTTCTCTTCTTTTGTTACAAATTTTATACAATGCGCCTGAGCGCAAGGCGCAGCATTGAGTGCAATAGGAGAGAGCACCGCGATAACAGCGCTACTCGATCACCTTCGATCTCCAAATGGTTTCCTGAGAAACTTTGTCTCTTGTCTTTCGGGCGCTCAGACCACTTTTTATCTCTTCTCCGCCGTCTCTTTAAGAGGCCGTTGTTCTTCGGCCACTGCACGATGGACGTTCTCCACGAAAGCGTTTCCTTGTTTGTAAGCTCAAATTACCCGAGAACTGTTAATTAGCAACAGTTGTAAAATATTTTCACATGCCGCCGTTTCAGACTCCCAGCCGGCCACGCAGAAAGCCTGAATGAAAAATATGCGGTTGCTAGAGATCTGTGAATAAAAAGTATAATTTGGCTTCTGACTTGTTTTTGGTGCTCCTCTTCTTTGGAAAACTTGTTCGCAGCTAAGTTCTTCATATTTCCTTCTGATAAACCTTCTGTATCTCCATCCAAGAAGCCGTAAGGCTGTAAAAAGACATCGCTGCCGTTGCGTACAATAAAACGAATGCAGTGACGGGCACTACGTCACGCCGACAAAAAAAAAAAAAAATGAAATAACTCGCTGTCGCAACGCAAAATCAATCCAAAAACAACAAAACATGTGAAATTATGTCAAGCTTCCTTCTCGAAACAAAGGCACCTGAGGAGCTGAAACAAGCCGCAAGAAGCACGTAGCATAAGTAACGCGCACGCCTTGAACGGCTCTTTACTAAGCTTGTGGTGCATTTCTCTTCCAAAATATGGATTAATTAAGAATGAAAAGGTGCCACCTGGCCCTGATGCCTGCCGTTATGCAACGTCGATTCCAGGGAAACGAAGAAAATGAAGAGAGAAAACGATTTCTTAACAGCCAGGCAAATGAACAACTCTGGCCCGTCCAGCAGGTCATCGAGGCGCTGGCCAGGCAGGGACCCAGCGAGTCGGCAACGGCGAACGGGGACCCAGGCCGCGCGGCCGGCGCCTAGAAGACGACCTAGTCCCCGTTCGGAGGGTGTGCGCGAGCGCGTGTTTTACTGCAGGCTCAAATATAAATTTGACTTATCCAATCCAATTAACAGGCAAGCATATAGGTTCTCTCAGATCACGAATGACAGTATACCGAAATCCCTCAAGAGAAAAGTATACAAAAGCTGTATCTTACCGGTACTCACCTATCGGGCAGAAACGTGGAGGCTAACAAAGAGGGTTCAGCTCAAGTTAAGAACAACGCAGCGAGCTATGGAAAGGAAAATGATAGGTGTAGCGTTAAGAGATCGGAAGAGGGCGGAATGGGTGAGGGAACAAACGCGGGTTATTGACATCCTAGTCGAAATCGAGAGGAAAAAGTGTGTTTGGGCAGGGCATGTAATGCGTAGGCAAGATAACCGTTGGTGCTTAAGGGTAACGAAGTGGATTCCAAGAGAAGGCAAGCATAGCAGTGGGCGGCAGAAAGTTAGGTTGGCGGAAGATGGGAAGTTTGTGGGAACACGGTGGCCGCAACTGGCGAAGGACAGGGTTAATTGGAGAGACATGGGAGAGGCCTTTGCCCTGCAGTGGGCGTAGTCAGGCTGATGATGATGATGATGATGATGATGATGATATAACGTTTGCAAAGGAGGAGGAATTCAGGAGAGGAGAAGTGCTCTCCGCAAACGTGTTTAAAACAAAGAGGCATTCCGGCAACTGCGGAAAAGTAACCCCGGTCTCTGCTCAGGACGCGGCCAGCATGAAAAAACAGCCGTCGTGTGTGCAGTTTGGTGGCAGTGCCTCCCGCGTACCGGCGAGCTATTCCTGCCAACGCCATCCACCTTAACGACTGCAGCGCCACGTAGGCGGCAGCGGCCATTCGCGCGCGCAGAGCCGGCGGCCGGCGTAGCTCATAAATCGAGCCCGCGCAATCGGTAGCTGCGGAATAAAAGCCGCCCCAGGAAATGTGTGTATTATCCCGATTACCATCGTTCTTATATGTGGCGTTTGCTTCGTTTTCTGCAAACGCTGGCGGTCGTCGCTGTTCTTTCGCCTCGTTGCAGGGTACCGCGTGAAGGAAAGAAGGAAGAAAAAGGTTAAGCACGGCGGCGTCTTCCGGAGGCCCTTTATAGGATAACGGGGCGACTCTGGGCTGTGTACCGCGTTTGCCGGCACAGAGCATGCCTACTTGTTAACTAAACATATCAAACGCGTGGCTTCACTTCAACACTTTGAAACCATGGTAAAATTAGTTGCCATAGAGGTTAAGCAGCTTTAACGTTTCTGACGTATTGCTAGTAAATTAATGCGAATATTTTCTGGCAAGAAAACCCGCCTTGCCTTGTGGTACCGGTAGCTCCTTAACTAGTAGTTCTTTACCGGTAGAAAATTATGGCAAAGATGAAGTTCGTCGGAAAAGAAATAATTAGAACCTGATTTCATTATCCATAAAGAGAAGGAAATTATTTTCATGCAGCCTATATGACATTAGGTTAATTGTCGAGGGCAGCGCGTCACCTATAAAAGGCGCTCCATCACAGACAAACCTCTTCCCTCTTGTGACTTTTTATCTGTACTGCGCGTCTCGTGCCTGTGTTGCCTGCATTAGTGCAAATGACATTAATCCACCTGATGCATATGAAACAAAGGACTGCTTGTACACGCCCGAGCCTGGATGTTATTCACAAAGCCCCAGAGTGGTTATTAAAAAAAAATCTCATCAAAAAATGTCTGGTTTTTGAGTGGAGGGAGAGAGAAGGGCCGGCGAAAGGTTGAGAGGGAACTCAAAGAATGCCCCCCTCGACTGCCTTTCAAATCCCCAGGACGGCGCGGACTGGAATCGGACATTGCACGTACATTGACGCTGACATTGACGCATAAAACTGCTTCCTATTTCTGCTAGTCCCATTAAGTCTCACGCTGCGTATAGGTGAGGTTATTTGCCTTTCGTTAAGACCAGAAGAATTCTTTTACCATGAATGCGAACTTTTGACCTGTTAGAGGGTGTATTATTATATGTTGACGGCTTCACGTTCTATTATTTTCTTGCTTAGTTGGCTCTCTGAACGGCCCATAACCTCTTAGTAGGGCCAGATAATTCTTGCCGCTCTATTAAATGCATTGCATGATCATACACGAATACGCACAAACACACGCACAGGACGCACGCACACTTATTCACTCAAATGTACTATCAGCCTCAATTGAAACGCGAACAAGCCAATTGAAACGCGAACAGCAAAACTCGCAGATATTATATTAGGGACGCAAAATACATCAGCAGTTTATTTTCCCATCGAAGCCGAAAAGGCCGCTCTTCTGAAATGTTAATAGCCCACACCTGTATTTCATCTCCAGCCTCTAATATGGTTTATTTTGGTGCTAGTGTTCCAGTTGTTTTGTTCGCATTTCATTTGACGCTGATAGTACACACGCACTCCCGCGCATGCTCACACATACATTCAGGCACAAAGAATTAAGGATCTTTCAGCTTTGTGGCTATGAGCGAACCGAACGAGAGGGGTTGTAAGCGAGTTGACACGGCATGTCAAAGGCTGTTGATGGAAACAATAGTTAAGCTGTCTTTACAGGCAGCAGCGAAAACCTGCGCACAACTAAGAGTGCTCTCGACAGCTGCCCACGGAAATGAATCCGTTAAGATGCGTCAGCGTCGTCTAAAGACTACTGCGAGGAAAACTGCCATCCGGTTGCAATAAAATAAAGAGTGAGGAAACTTGACGCCACAGAAATCGCTATCCTCCACATGCATTGCTTCTCTCTTTCGACATTGGTGTTACGGCGGGAAGAAATCTTTGTTTGACGATCAGCGTGCATCTGCGTTTACGCAGCGCTACTGTCGCCTGCATGCATGGCTACTCGAGCCAGAGTGGTGAGAAAAAAAAGAAAATAGGTGCGGTAGAAAAAAAAAAAAGAAGACGAGAGAGAGAGAGGTCAAGTTTCGGGACGAAGTGTAGCGAAAAGGGGAATTCCGATTCGCGCACGTTTTATGTGGCAACATGCTGCCCTTTTTATCACCGCTCTGAGCTGCAAGCAGTGCCACAGGAGACTGGCAAATATACCGGCGTTTACGATCGCTTCGAGGGCAGCTGGGCTTTCGTTTCCCTGCCCCTCATTGCAGTAACCGATTCACTTCTTGGTGTGTTGTTATTCAGCCTTTGCCTTTGCGTACATCGGTGTCTGCATGTGTATGTCGTCCGTCCCCGAGTTAGTTACGGCACTGTTCGCCTGCAACGACAGACTTTTCTGTTCTTCGTTCGATCCTGGCCAGGAAGAATAAGGAATGAAGAAAAAACAAGACCTTCAAATGCATGTCTCGCAGAAAACGAAGAACTGACGAGTGCAATAAAGAGGAGGAAGAAGAAGGCAGGCGATATTTTTTTAGCCAGAAAGGCATAAATCAGAAACTAAAGAAATAAACAGGACCAAACACTTCTTTTTTTTTTCGTTCCGTCTTTTTCATCTGTGCCGTGCTAGTCGTCATTCTGTACCTTGATTGCGCGGGCTTTGGCTCAAACGATGTCTCGAACTTTCGCCGTAGCTTAAGGAAAAGGACAAGAGAAAAATCCTGAGACCTCCGGGCCAGCGTTGTGGGATTTGCCTGCTGCTGTTTGCAGTGCCGCCAGTTTCTCTTCCGCCGTCGCTGGGGATCAGCACTTGCCGGGGTCGGTCTTTAAACACGGTGCGGGCACACGGCGGCACGCCATGTTCTCGTGAGTTTGTTCTTTCTTCGTGGCATCACTCCCGCTATCCCTTCTCGTCTCTGATACTTGAATTTTTCATTTCTTTTCTATCATCAGGTTCGTCGTAGGGCAGCCAGTAGTACGTCAGGCGAACAAAAGTTTTATTATATTTCATTTCGTAACAAGGAGCCTCAGACGCACCTACAAATGAACGTGGTCTGCAGATTTGGTGGACGTTGCAACGCACCCACTGCGGCCTCTCTGACGCTTTGCCATCCGCCTATAAACTCAAAAGCCCCAGGGTCGAATCCCTGCCTCAGCGGTCGCTTTTCTATGGAGGTTAAGTGGGAAACCCCCAAGGGCTGTACGAATTGAGCGCTAGTTGAAGAACCCCAGGTAGTATAAATCATTTCGTAGCCGTACACTGCGGCGCCCCTCATAGCCCATGTCCCTCGTCGGGACGTTAAGTCCCACATGCCAATATCGATACCAAATTTGCAACACTGCGCAAATTGAGAAAAGGAGAGGGGAGGGTGATTCAAAGAGAAGTGAACCGCAGTGCTAACGCTGTTTCATTCAGAAACGATATACTTTCACATTACCTATACGGCGATCCAAGTGTGTTCACCTTGCAACCAACAAGTAATAATACGCCACATAGCTGGAGTGTTTTAGCGAAGGATTTACAGTGGGTAAAGATTTTCTTTTGCAACACTCCTAGAAGTGCTCGTGTTAACTTTTTTAATGTCACGCATATTGCGTACACTACACCTCTCAAGTGCCCGAACCTAAGACCGTTTTCCCTTGTTATTTGCAGAACGTTTTTTTTTTATTTCTGTACTCCTTTCTTTTTAGGAGCTGCGACACTATGCAAATATATTACCTGTATTGTAACACCCCACGCTTTCTATTATGCGCCTTGTAAGGTATATAGACCCTGTTAAGCTCTTATAGGGCCTTTTTTTTCTTGCTCCAAAGCATCTCGGAATGTTTCAATGAACGGCTTTGGCTTGACTGTGCCGGCGACAGAAATGCACTTTCACTGGCTCCATAAACATAGTGAGATGTTCTTTTAAAGCATTCGAAGTAGGCGTAGAATAAGGAATACAGCTCGAATGAGCCCTACGTCGCCACTGTGGCTCAGTGCATATATGGCGCTCGGCCGCTGACCCGAATGACGCGGTTTCGATCCCGGTCTCGGCGTTAGCATTTTGATGGAGGCACGATCGACGCCCGGCGGTGTGTGCTGTGCGATGTCAGCGCACATTATAGAGCCCCAGGTGGTCGAAATTTCCGGAGCCCTTCACTACGGCGTCCCTTGTGACCTGAGTCGCATGGAGACGTTAAACCTCCATAAATCAAGCCAAGGCAAACCAAATCAGTGAGCACGCGGGTGCTATTACGGCCGCGGTGGTCGAATTTTGATGGAGGCGAAATTATGGAGGCCCGTGTACTGTGCGATGTCAGTGCACGTTAAAGAACCCAAGGTGGTCGAAATTTCCGGAGCCCTTCACTACGGCGTCCCTCACAACCTGAGTCGATTTGTGACGTTAAGTTCCCGCAGATCAAATCAAGTGAGCACTGCATTTCTCGCAATGCTTTGTTTATTTGAAGCGGCACTAAGTTTTTTTCTGCTGTATAGCCTGTTTTTGTTGTCTAGGGCAGCGATGGTGTAGAGGTAGAGCATCTGCCTCGCGTGCAAGAAGACCGGAGTTGAAATTCCGGTGCCGCACAATTCCCCACGGGGTTTTAAAAAAAAGGCGAGATCTTCGGGCCACCATTGTGGGATTTGCCTGCTGCTCTTCGCAGTTCCGCCAGTTTCTCTTCCGCCGTCGCTCGGGATCAGCACTTGCCGGGGTCGGTCTTTAAACGGAATTGCATAACCAGGCATGGGGCGCGGCCTGATCATGGTGACCACAACCGACAGCGCAAGGCCTCATCACAGCAGGATTTCGCCCCTATGGTGATTACTCGGCCACAACCCTCTATGAACAAGCCACTTAACCCTCGGCCCTCAGTCCCTAGCGGCTGCGGAGCAACTGACCAAGGCGGTGGTTAGACCTGAGACGCAGCGGAGGGTGCTAAGAATTTCTGGCTCTGGACAGGCCGCCATTGGAAACTGAACCTGGCAACGTTTGGCGCTAGAATTTTATCCAGTGAGGCTAGCCTAGCAGCGCTGTTCGAGGAACTAATAGGTATTAAATGGGATGCCATATGGCTTAGTACGGTTAGAAGGGCAGACGAAGCGTAAACAGTACTAAGGTTCGGGCAAGTACTGTGCTATCGTGGATTAGCAGATAGACGAGTACTAGGTGTGGGATTCCTCATCAACCTGATCGTTGAAAGCTTCTACGAATACGGGGAATCTTCAATGAGCAAAATAAGATCACAGTACACCGTTCTGTTCCAAATAGGAGACTTCAATGCTAAGGTAGGCGAGAAGCAGGTCAGAGACCAGGCGGTAGGCGAGTATGGCATAGGCTCAAGGAGTAACAGCGGGGAGTTATTGGAATAGTTCACTGCGCGATATAATTTGCGGATCATGAAAACCTTCTTCCAAAAAAGAGAAAACACAACGCGGACGTGGAAGAGCCCCATTGGTGAGACTAAAAATGAAATATACTTCGTACTCTTCGCTCACCTTGGTATCATGCAAGATGTGGAGATCGTTGTAAAAGTGCGTGGTAGCGACCACAGATTGGTAAGGTCTCGAATCAGCTTAGACGAACTAGTCAAGCGGACGCTCACCAGCCAGTTAGCGGTAAGAGGGGAAGTAGAGGAATTCAGGATAGCGATGCAGAACAGATATTTGGCTTTAACTGTGGAAGGCGATCTTACCGTTCAAACAGTGAACGATAATCTAACAGGTATCAGTACGGAGTGGCAGTAGAAGTAAGCGGAAGACTAGTTCGACAGGGTACCGGCAAGCTATCTCAGGAGACGAAGTATCTGATCAAGAAACGCCAAACCATGAAACGTCTAACCTTACAGACATAATACAACAGGCAAAGCTATCAAAGCTAATAAATAAGCGCTAGGTAGCCGACGTAAGAAAGTTTAACATGGAGAAAATCGAGCATGCTCTAAAGAGCACCGGTAGACTAAAAACAGTGAAAAGAAAGGTAGGCATAGGTAAGAACCAGATGTACACGTTTAGAAACCAAGAGAACTATATAATTAGCAATATGGATAATATGGTTCAAGTACCCGAATTCTGCACAAGGAGGGGAGATTTGCTAAAAAAATCTAGGCGCACTGTACACGCAATGCCTTAGGATTTCGATTGTGCCAGAAGGTCGAAAGAACGCTTATATTATCTTAATTCATCAGAAAAAAGACGTCAGCTACATGAAAAATTAGACCGGTCAGATTACTGTCTGTTGCCTACGAGGTATTTACTAAGCAATCACTCATAGTATAAGGACTATCTTAGACTTCAATCGACCAAATGATCAGGCAGGCTATCGTAAAGGATACTCGACCACAGACCATATTCACACTATAAATCAGGTCGTAGAGAAATGCGCAGAATATAACCGAGCCCTATATGTAGCCTTCATTGATTACGAGAAAGCATTTGACTCAGTGGAAAGCTCAGCTGGCGTGCAGGCATTATGGTATGTATGTCATGCGAACTATGACATGCAGAGTATCGTATGTCATGCAGAGTATCGTATTCTGCTCTATATTTTTTAAGGACGACAGTGTGCAATCTGTTTTAAAGCGAAAGCTTTACTACGGCATATTCCGCGAGTTTCGCCTACCACGTCACTTTGACCTTGATCGACCATCATTCAAATGGGAAAGATGCAGTGGCCCCAATTTATTCAGGCCTGTAAAAAAGGTGGCCTCGGGCTAGGGCATCTTTTGATGTGCCAGCCTGTAACAGAGTTTTTATTTTTTTCGCGAATTTTGCGACCCTTTTTCTTGAAGCTGTGAAACGTGGGCCAAATAATGTTTATGTTGCTTTCCTGATTTCGTTGTTTAAACGGAAAGTTCTTCAGGAATTCTTTTAGGCTGTTTTAGAGAAGTCGTCACCATTGTCAGATTTCACGTCAAAATGCTCTTCTTACATTGCCTTTGTACAGGGCTTCTTACTAAGAAGGGCCTGGTGGTAATGTAATCAAGACAGTCGGAAGATTGTACGTGCAACGAGCATTCAAAACATTTTTCTTCAGATAATACAGACAGGTGCATGATCAGTTAGGAAATTGCTAGAGGAGAAATATTTATTTCTAACTTACATTTCACACTGCAAACACGCCTGCAAACAGTCAAAAACAATATACCATGTATCTGTTTATTGTTGAGTAAGGGCTTATTGCGAGATCTCTAGCAAAGGACTATCAAAAACGAACGAACTCTTTGCTGGCACAAGATCAGGCAGCTGCAACACATACTGATGATGGTGTGCCGTGTGACCATGTTAAGCTCATTTTCCTCGATTGCATCTGCGCTTCCGAATAGTAATGAATGGCTGAATGGTTTATCATTATGACCCCATTGAGAGCGTGCAATAATTTTTTGGAATTGCTTCAATTGAAAACATATCTCTCCTTGTGGCTGCCACGTCTGGAGCCTTTGATCGATCTCAAGGATTTTTAGCATGGCAATGACTGCGCTCAGAGGGTTGTAGTCTCCTTGAGTAAAGGCAATGTACAGTCTTTGTCAAAAGTAACCAGGCTGCATTGTTTGCTTCTAGCTCGTACAGTGAAGCCCTTAAAGCTTCCTGAAATCGTCGTTAAGGTTAAGGACTGGGGTCTTTTTACCTTCCAATGCCTTTTGATCTTTAGGAAAGCCACAAGGGTCCACAATACAACCTAGAAGCAAACCATGCAGTCTGGTTATTTTTGACAAAGACGGTACTTACATCTCGCTGTGTGACATTTGTAGCGATTTGGCAATTTTCGGGGAGGAAAAATTCGCGATAGCCCAGTTGTTAGAGGTGCCAGTTTTGCACTAAAGTGGTTTGAAGTCGCATCACATTGAAAGTGAAGTTTCGCAAGTCTTTTAGCGTTGTGTACGGACGTACTAACGGAAAAGAGTTTCCGAGAAAGGAGAGGGAAAAATTTAGCCTCTGATTGCATAGCTGTATTAAAAATTATTAACGACTTCCGCTTCTTGCTAACAAGTTCTGAGGAAAGGTGCGCGCTCCGGCGAAGGTAATGACATTAGAAAGTAGTCGTGCTACGTCGCCCCTTCCCCGCGTTCTCCAGGCATCGCGGGGGCGCCCACTGAGGGCATGTCCGGCTAAGTCGCCGCTTTCGCGGCCTCAGGCGACGGCGCAAAGCGCCGCTTTCAACAGCCCTGGTAAGAGCGAGCCCCGGCTACGAACCACGGCACAAAACGAAGCACTCCGCTAAGCCTTGTGCCGTGCGCGCTGCTTTCTGCTGCGCTGCCTGAGGTCTGATGGCCAGCTCAAGGGACGGTTGCATCTTCCGGGATTATTTTGCTGTTCGGCTCTACGACCGCGGCAGCAGCGTGGGAACGAGAAGACGAATACTGCTGGGATAGAGTGCGCCGCCAGGCTTTTACCGAAGCCAGATTAAGGGAAGGGTAAAGGGATGGTGTGAGGGAAAAGAGGATGGCCCAGAGAACGCTTTGTATTGGTTACCTTAGCAACCCAACTGAGATTGCTCCAGCTCGCTTGCATTAGGCCAAAGCGGGACTAAAAGCGACGCCGACGGCTAGAATTAACCGGGCTTAGCAACTCGCATTGGACGCTACGCACTATCGCGATTCCTTGATTAGATGCAGGCAAAGGGCACACGAGGGTCAAGACAGCCGGCTGCCTTTGTAACTCAATCCTTTGGCCCACTCACTATGGACACAACTCCTGTGGGTGCGGTTCTCCGCTCTGAACATTATCCGCAGGCATTAACTAGGCCATCGTTTCAACTAACTGTCCGAGCTTTTTTATTCTTCCGGTTAACCTACCTGCCTTTCCTTTTATTCCTCCTCCTCCGAGCTTTTCCTTGAATCCATCCATTCTAACTTCATCGTTAGCTGCGCATACTGTCTGCGCAACAACGTCTTGCGCAAATACCATTCCATTTCCAGCACAGACGTCTGTGTGCCTATTCTCTCTTTATTGCGTGAGTTTCGATCCTTTCTATCCGTCAAGCTGAAGCATTCAGGGCGGCATTATTCCGGTTGCGGCAATGCTGGCATCTCGGCCGTGGCTTTCCTTGCATACCCTTTTTTATGAACGATTCTGGTTTTGGCGTCCGATTCTTTAGCGGGAAGGAGTCCAGGATATTGCGTTTTCATAAGGAGAGATAGGGCATAGCTATGAGGAAACTCAGAAGAAGATGCAGAGCTAGACATTTTTTTCCTTTCCCATTCGAGCAGTTAAAATGCCGGGCCAATGGTGCACATTTTCCACAGGAACCAAATATCTCACGTTTCACCATGACCGACGTAGTGCCTTGTGCTGAAAGATAACCGTCAGAAAGAATAAAAAGGCGCAAAAAGCGGGATATTGTAAATATAAGCGCTGAGGTATTAACAGGAAAAACAGGAAAACACAAAAACAAAATGTGCCTGCTTGCCACGTCAAGAAATGTACAAGACTAAAATACATTTAACAGCAGCTTGTGGCGACGTATATTGCAGGATGGATCGATGGATGGATGGATGGATGAAAAGACTTTAGGAGAATTCGAGGCCCGCAGTCCCCCTGGGTCTCCGCACGACGCCACTCACGGTCTAAACATTCATGTCGTGTTGGTCCATGACGTATGTGGCCCGGCTGACGGTGAGCTTCGGCCTGGCCAGGTCCGCTGACCGTAGTGAAGTCTCCCAGTCCTCCCAGGTTCGGAGAGGCACCGGCCCGGCGGGGGGAGGGGACGCCGGGCATGGTAGGAGGATGTGGGTAAGGGTGGTGACCTTGGGATGGGAGCACAAAAAGCATATGGAAGGTACCGGATTAAATTTAGAAAGATTAGCTGGTGTAGGCAGCGTTCGCGTCTTCAGGCGCCTCTCGTTTCGTGCTGGGCGCCATCACAATTTCTTTGTCGAGACAAATCCCTAGCATGCTCTTCGACATGCTTACAAACACCTGACTTGTCGGGAAGCCACTATATGGCGAAACATGCAAGCCCGCACACTACCAAACTTAGCCCGACACAATAAGATTTGGCTCGCGCAATACACCACAAAGGCATGCACGGCATGCGGAGAGATTTCAGACATCCTCCACATGGTTTGGAACTGCCCAGAGCAAAGAAAAGAGTATACAGTTCACAGGAACTCAGTCATGAGCAGTGGGAGTCGAAGCTGGCTCACACAGAGCTCCCCTTTCAGCGTCAGCTGATCGGTCAGGCCGGGAGGGTCGTATTCGCTATGGTTTCGGGAACCTGGGTGAACCACCCGCGTAATTACTCTATATTAATAAAGTTTATTCTCTCTCTCTCTAGACTCTGTTGGCCTCGCTGTTATCGTGTTATGGGCGGAGGTCTAATAGCTGAGTCAAGTGGAGAGGTGCGCGTTTGTTTCGTGCTATATCGGACGTGTAGCATTTTCCTGTGACAGACCTGGCGGAGATCATGTTAAGGCAAGGCTGGGAGAGAGCGTATTAAAAATATTACAACGTTGACTCATTTCAGTAAATTTCAAAATTAAGAGAGCGCTCGCATAAGCATTGCCATTTTTTATATTGGCTGGCGGCACGAAATAATGTTTTTGGCAGATGGGCACCATCGCCACGTACTTCAAAGTGTTATTCAGCTCTGCATTGACCTAGGGAGCCAGTTATGCGCATTTCCTTTCCTCAAAATCAACGGAGTCTACAACGTTGTCTACGCCAATGCATGCAGCTCCCATAAATCTGTCACCACAGTCACGTAACCATTGCACGACCCCACTGCACTTAAAGACTCTAACAAAAGCATAAGTACCTTGCCGTGAAAGAGGAAAAAAAAGCACCTAAATGCCTCATTCCAAGCTTACACATCCAACACACAGGCATCTCAGAGGGGACGGAGAACATCGCGGTGCCGTGGCGCCATTAGCTCGGGGTCGCTCCGCTCCTGCCTAGCATGGACATCACTTCATATATAGGCAGACGACAACACGTGTTCACAAGT
The DNA here is from genome assembly GCF_055824585.1 of Amblyomma mixtum. Classification (NCBI taxonomy): domain Eukaryota; kingdom Metazoa; phylum Arthropoda; class Arachnida; order Ixodida; family Ixodidae; genus Amblyomma; species Amblyomma mixtum. The sequence goes on along the minus strand of NC_143017.1, from coordinate 104,391,384 downwards.
TTGAAAAACAGTATGAATTTAAACAGGGCGTCCACTGAGTGAACATCACAGGGCCGTCGCCCGCGGGATTCAACGCGAGCGAAGAAAGTAAGTTGCAATATCTCTCGTTGCCGCCTATCCAAAATCAAGAACGCTTATCACAGACTCTCGCCGGGCCTGTGAATACTATCTTGCAAGGGCATATCACCTCTTGCCTCCCACATTCTAAGACTGGCTCCCGCCGATACAACTCGCACAAATGTAATCTGGGCTCCTGGCCACCAGGGTCTACGAGGCAATGAGGCCGCTGATGCGGCCACCCAAGCGCTTATACAGCGTGCTCCTCATCCTAGCTCTCCTGACTCAAAGCTCATAAACCGCTTTTATGGTTCCGCAAAATCTTAATTCATTACTGCGACAGACGCGACGTTTTGGCCTAAGAGACATGAACAGGGCAAATACGGGCCGAAAGAGACACGACGACGCAAGCACTCGCTAGCGACTGAAGTTTAGTCGGAAGGTGTACAGAAAATATGTATTCGTGATGGAGCATATCAGCCGAGTCAACGTGAATCATGTTGTAAAAGGTGGATGAAAGCGATAACATTCAACAGAGATGCTACGGTTTCGAAACTATGAGTAACAAGTATCGAGTCATGTGCTTCCTAGTGCCTACATATTGAGAGCAAAACTTCATTTGCTAGTCAGCGCTTGTGTCATCCTTTCTTCTTCGTCCTGTATCCATGCTATTCTTTTCCGCTATCACTTTAACTTCATCGCACCGCCTCCTCTGCTCTCGTGGAAGATGTAAAAGGAAAGCCACGTTGTTCGCATTAGAACAGCGTCAAAGAAGGTATACAAACTACCTGTCTTGTGGTCAAGCGGAGCAGCTGGGCCATGACATCTAGCAGGCTGAATTTGTCCCGTTTAAGAAACGGTGTCGTTTCGCAAGCCTGAGACCCATTGTGTCAGCTAACACAACGCCACGACTTCACAGGAGAGAGTGATTCATCAACAATCACTTTGTGACAGTGATGCCAGCGACCACTTTCAGTGGCATTTCGATTTTTGCACGCGTACCACTCTCCCTTTCCTCCTCGTCGCCACACGCGGGAACCAACACAAACACAAGCGCGCTGCCGCTTCGACGTCTCTCCCGGCTTCGCCTGCGATTTCTTTCTCGCTCGGTATTAGGCAGGCGTGAACGGTGCCGCGGCTGTCGCCGGGATCGATCGTTCGCCGGCGGTTGATTTACGGTCCCCATTTCATCGGGGAGTGAACTGGCATCGCAGCCGATGCGGCTCCCTTCAGCGGCGTCGAGAGAGAAACAGCGATGAACGCGCTCAGAAAGGCGGTGTGTAGGCGAGCGCCCAGCGCGCGTTCAAAGAACGCGCGGCTGCAGTGGCGGCGGTTGAGCGTGACGCCAAAAAGAAAAAAAAATAACGTGCCATAGAAGATAAAGGAACAAAACAAAAGCAGACGACAGCTTCAGACCGACGGCCCCAACTTGTAGGGAACGACGGGACAGTGCGAAGGAAAGAGGGCAGGATGAAAGAGTGACGAAGATGAAGAAGAACGGTGGGAGAAAAGGCGCGATGATAAAACGGGAGGTGCGAAGGGAAGTGAGGACAAAGAGGCAGCTGGAATAGGGAAAAGAGGGTAAGGGAGAGTGGGGTTATGGCCGGCGGAAAACCGGAACGACGCTGCCGCAAGCGAGTCGGCGCGCCGCACCGCTACGCCGAAGCAGAGGGAAGCGGGGTCGAAGAAATGAAAAACTGCCCTGTCGATACACCGTAACGGCCAAGTATTACGTGCTGCCTTATTTCGCACTTAGACGATCGTACGTAACGGTTGGAAATGGCGGAGTTACCGGTAAGGTATTGGGCCTTTCGTGCAGTTCTGGCATATAGGTCGGGTGCTTCTTTTTCTTTTCTTCAATTTTGCGCTTCTCCGTCGTTACGACCTTGCGGCCCATATAAGGAAGAGATGGCCGAGTTGTGGATCGGCCGGCACCCTGACGCCTGCAGCGGGCGAGTGCAAAGCAGAGCGATCGTGGTAGGCTGCTGTGTGGGCTTTTTGTTGGCCGTCGTCAAGTTTTCTCCGGACGGCGAGTTTATGAGCTTGGATCGATCGCTAAATGGATGAATTGTGACCTCCCATGTGCTTATGCATTTGCTCGCGTTTTCCTGGATCTCTTCGTATTTCCCGTCTCCATCGCGTTAACTTTGTAACAGCCGGAAAACGGAAGTGGAGCCAGTGTGCTTCAGTGACGGAAGTGCTCATATGTTTGTCAAGCATAGACGGCTTACGGCATGCGGAACTTTGCAGGAATTTTTGTCTATACGCGATAGAATGCTTTTCTTCTATGGAAACTATCTACAGAAACTATGCTAGCGGTTTCTTGCGCTTTGTAACTTTGATGAGGGCGTGTACAAAGTGTTCATGCACGGCCGGTGAGTTAGTTGAGCACACCCAAAATTGTGGGAACAAGTTTCCGAAGGCAAACAGGCCTTCAAGGTGTATCGCGCTTCGAAAAATACAAACGCATCACTGCGACGCCAGGAGAGAAATGGGCACGGGCGTGAAAACAAGAGAACACAAAGCCAAGGCGCAGACAGAGCCGCGCATTGTCGCGCTGTAATGAATTCAGCCGCGCTCCCTCACGGCCTCCCTCCGGTGTTCCGCTCTCTTTTTTATCCACTCGGCTCTTCCTCCCCAGCTGGTCCCGTGTGCGATCCGCGCTCTGAAATACGCACTTTGCCGAGGCGGCTGAATCTCTAGGGTTCAATATATCTGAGCTCAGAGCTCCGAACGGCCCGCTGCCGACGACAGCGGGTCGGTGGTTTATATGCGGCCCGCCGGACGACCTATATTGAGACGGACGGCGCAGAGGTCCGCCAGGGGGTCAGAGGTGAGTAGCAGGGCAGCATAAATTGAAAGTTTTAGCATGGCGTTAGTTCTACACAATTAGATTAAAGCTGAAATTGAGGACATCAGGAAAAACTTAAGCTGAAGAGATTCTTTAAATACTTAGCACCTGAATGTCTGTGACGTTGGGCTGCTGACACTTACGTCACGGGATCGAATCCTAGCCGCTGCCAGGATTCGATCCCGTAAAGATGGAAGCTAGTTTTTGAAATAAGTTGCTTGGTGTTTCGACGTCACTGAGCGTCACTGAATAGAAGGTGGCGCATATTAACCAGGAGTCCGCCAGTCAACTGTGTTCTGCCATGTGATCTATTTATGTTGATGGGACTATTTAGTCTGTGGAAGAGCCGTATGATGGACGACCACGCCGAATCACCGCAGTCCTCGTGATTATATGCTGCCCTGGAAGTCACCTAGCTCGTTCCCTTATCTAGATGCATGAGTGTGCCTCCCAGACTTTTGAAGATTGGGAAAGTGGGGACGTTCAGGGGTATGGGCTCGTATTACACAACCTCTGGTGTTTTGTGGCATATGCATACTCAGATTTTCCTTTTCGGCACCATTTCCATGCAATAAAGAAAAAAAAAACGGCGGCGATATCCTAGTGGTCTCTCACAGCGGCCTTTGAAGCTAATCTATTTGCGCCGCCACGGGTACGACTCCCAGCCGTTGATAACGATGTGATTTTATATGCGTGCTTTTTTTTTTTCGGTGCAGACATACATCGGCAATAGATGATTTTGCTAAGCTCTTAACGTCCGGACTAGTACTGTCGCATCAATATAAATTTAATGTTACTCTTCCTCTCTATCCAGATACTTTTCAACAAGTTATAGACGTCAGCAAGATGGGAATCAAGTAGTAAACGAATGTTTGTGAGATTATTCCTTATTTGAGCGAATATTCGAGTAAAACAGCGATGCGCCAGCAGTAGCGATGTAAGTCAGGAATAAAGGTATAGTTGTGCATAGACGCAACTCTGGCCGCCACTATGGCTACGCAACACGACGTTGCTAGTGATGACGGCAGCGAGTAAACTAGCGCCCAATCTCAGTTTGAGAGAGGGTCGAGAGCTTCAACAGTGACCGCCCATATCGGGCATGACACCAAGTTTTCATAAACTCATGGCTGAACCCTTTCGCCTCGCTCATTCTTGATATACATGAGCATTAAGCACGCCGGCACACGGATGGACCCCGCCGCGACGCTGAACGCTTCTTCCCCGCTAGAACACTGGTTCTAGCACAGACCGATGGCAGCAACATGCTGGGCGGTAACTGAGTACGTCCTCTTTCTGGAACACTCATCGAAAAAAAAAACTGCTACCTTCTCTACTCTGTCTCTCTGACAATAATTCAAAAACTATTCGAAAACATCAGAGTGGTCTCGATTCATTTTGAATAGTTTTGAATATGCGCAAATTCGTTAAATAAATAATAATGATAAGAATAATAAAAAATTATTTCCGCCTCAAAAAGCACATGCACAAAGGAGCTGCAAAAGAAAGCGGCCCAAAAAAAATTTGCTCACCGAATGAAAGAAAAAAATATTCGATTTGCTGTTCAAAAATTTCAAATATTCGCACACCCGTACCAAGTGTCGTAGTGATTTCATCATTTCATGCTTAACCAAATGTTTTCTACTTTGAATTTCCTTGGCGTCACGTCAAGCGACTTCCATGGGCAACGCCGCGTTCGCAACGTCACAAATTACACGCGCGATTATACATTGTATGCTCTTGTTATGCATTCTTTTTAGCTCGGCTGTTGACCCGAAAGTTGCTGGCTTGATCCCGTCCGCAGCAGTCAAATTTTGGTGGAGGGGCATGCTGGAGGCTCGTGTGCTGTGCAAATGTCACTGTAGGTTAAAAAACCCCAGGTGGTGGCAATTATCCGGAGCCCTCCACTACGGTGTCTCTCATAGCCTGAGTCGCTTTGGAACGATAAACACCACAAACCTTAAACATTACTTTTTCTTAGGACTTTATTAGGCCCTTTGAAGTCGCTTATTCATAGGGTTTTTCAGTATGACCTAGAGGAAAAAGTGGCACCACCATCTATGCGATTTTATTCACGCATATATAATGCGTCTGAATCAGTAGCTGCAAGGCAGTTCAGGCTTGTGTACGAAGATTAATTATTTTCATAAATCATTTTTAACTTTTGTAATCAATTTAACGCAAGCGTTAGGCTGATATGCAAACCTTTACAGCACTCTTCGAGGTTTGCCTCAAGAAGAATCCTGTTCTTACGACTTAATACGAGTTTCCTGCCCAACAATGCCCAAGCCAAAAAACGAGATCTCGTGCTCGGCTGCTGACCAGAAAGACACGGATTGGACCCCGACTGCGGCGGCTGAATTTCGATGGAGGCGAAATTCTAGAGGCCCGTGTACTGTGCGATGTCAGTGCACGTTAAGGAACCCCAGGTGGTCGAAACTTCCTGAGCCCTTCACTACGGCGTCCCTGATAGTCTGAGTCGCTTTGGGACGTTAAACTCCACTAAACCACTAAACGAAACCGAATCTTGCTGGCTTTCCTGCGCCTCTTTAGTCAATATTGAGAAACTGTATGGCTATACCAGTCAATAAACTCCCGCGAGAATGATTTTTAAATGCTGTTTATGACGTCTTCACTGGTCTAAGCGGACTATGGGTTCTGTCCACGCAATACCATTTCGGTTTCAGTTTCCTTTTTATCTTGTTGTAAGATAGTTTCACTTCGTATTTTGCAAACCGATTTGTTCTTGTGGACAGGGACGACCCAAAAGGATATGATGTGATCATACCCTCAGACTATTCTACACGAGCCCTGGCTTTTAAATCATGTGGATTTTTTTTTTTCATATTTAGCCAAAATTTTGTAACATCGAAGCCAGTGCGAAAGACCAGACCATACTACCAACGCTTGCCTTGGAAAGCGGTTGTTCAGTATCTGAACTGGTAGGGCATGGGATGATAAAATTTCAAAAATAAAAGGCAAACCTCACAGGTAAATTTACACGTTTACCAATCTGGTCGAAGTGACAGGCAAAACGGAAGACACTATGTGTTACATATGCTCTTCAAGGCAATATTACAAGGCGGAGGGCTGTGCAGCCTTTCGACGTTTGCAATGATGGTACGAAATACTAGATTGCCCGTAGCTCGTACCTGTTGTGAGCCACTCGTCTTTGAAACCAAAAGTAGCTCTGTGAATTCAATATAAAAGAGGAATCTGCGAAATGAACAGTTCTCACAGCATGTTAAAAAAGCCTAAGAGTCGGAATGATCATTTCATACAAGGAGTGCCGCTGGTTTTTTGCAAACATGCGAAGAAGGAGGGCGCGACTATGCAAAAACCCGCCGCAAAGGGCTCACGAACTTTCGCGCGTGATTGTTGGTTCTTTGTTGCGCGCAGAAGTGTATTATTTGGCTCAGGCGTTGATGACAGCACACTGCAGTGATTGAGTGAATTGATAAGCTCTCCAGAGGGTGTTCAGAGCTCCTTTAATTTTTTCTCGCTCTTTCGCTCTTTTGTCTTCTTTATTGATGTCATTATATTTTTTCTTGCCTTATACTCCTTACATCGACCTCATGCAAACAGTACGTATGCTTTCTCCTGTGCAGTAATGCCTCCGGGCGCTGCAGGCATTCTCAATAAATAAATAAATAAATAAATAAATAAATAAATAAATAAATAAATAAATAAATAAATAAATAAATAAATAAATAAATAAATAAATAAATAAATAAATAAAAGATAAGAAATTAGTAAATAAAAATAAAAATAAATAAAAATAAAAAATAAATAAATAAGTCTGCGTATTGGCAAATGCTTCCGTGTTTGGTATTTACCTCTGACGAATGACTGGAAAACTTGTACGATGATCTTCGGCTGTAACAAGGGAGAACAGTAACCACCAGAGCGAAGTACAAAAATGCGACCCTCATTTCGCTAACATTTCCTACCCGAGCAACAGATTTCTTACTCTCCTCTGCTCACATGCACTGCAGTTGCGCAAATTCAGCTCGCGGGAGTCATATAACTCTTCGTTTCTTTAATTTGGCGGCTCTGTTATTCAGGCCCCTTCTATTGCGATGTACGGGTGAAAAGAAGGCTTCCAAAATTGCAGCGCAGACAGCGCCTTCCAAGATCAAGGTTTCGACATTTTCCTCACAAGCCTGCTCTCCCGACTGCCTGAAACAGATAGCTAGTACCAACGGTAGCCTTTACCATTCGCAAGATTTCTTGCGCGAGCACAAGCTGTTTCACGCATTCTAATCACAGAGGTGGAGTGAGGCTATTTTGTTTAATGAAAAGTTTCGACACGCCTCCTCCTTTGTTGGGAGAATAAAAGTTAGCGACTTCATCTGATGCAAGTCGTTGCCAGGTAGCAACGCTTCGAGAACAGCGGTCGGAAAGCAGTGAGTTCAGAAGTGGCTGTTTTTTTTTTTTTTTAATGCGAGCTGCAAGAAGCAACCCAGTTGCAGTGTGTGTGCGCTAAAGATCCTAGTGAGAGCTAAGCTGTGAAAAGGCCTTTGCTTAGCAAAGATTCAAAGCTGTATCTTGGGGCTAACGTATTTGTTCATTCTGGGTAGAACAGAGGAAAGGGACGAAAAAAAAAAAGAAAAAAAAGCATGAAGATACAGACGAGCGCTCGTGTGCGTGTTTCTTTTTGCTTTTCTTTTGTTCGCCCTCTTCCGCTGGTTCACCGAGAATGGCACTATACCAAAATGCCCAATTTATCATCCTACTAAGCTGATTTATGCGGAGAAAGAATTACGCCCTAGTTTCTTACTCTCCCACAATTTATAGTAAAGTCCCGTTTCTGAGAATCTAGTGCCCCACACTGTTACTCGCATAATTAGATGCCTAGAATGTGCCCTTCAAGTATGTGTGCTGCTCTGCTGACTAATTTCTGCAAGGTTATGGTTTCACATTGTTTCTTTCGGATATACACGGGTCATTAAAATCAAAACCCAGTGCTGCAAATGTGCGAGCTTTACCAATAAAAATTGTCTTTCACGATGCGAACACAGATTATTTAACGTTGGCGTGCACTGAGCTAAATTTTTAACAGCACTAAAATAGTACGAAAGATTAGGAAAAATGAGTAATCAATTAGGCTTTATGTAGGTCCTCCTCATGCTCTCAGGAAGTAATTAAAAACTGCACGCGTTCAACTTCAAAAGTCGATATCATGTATGCTGGTGTGAATCTCAACTGTTATTATTGGCAAGGCGCTGCTCTTACTTGTTTGTAGAATATCAATGGGCCACATACCGCTCTCCTTATTACGTGCTACCTGGTATTTATTTCCACCCGCGGGAGTTCTTGCGGTATTAACTAAACATGTACAGTTACAAAGTTTCTAGGTGCCCATTCCTTTTGCCTTGAAAGAGACCTACGGCTTAAAACACCAGTGAACAACTTAAAATTGACGGTCGATTTGCGTAGTTAGGCGAAATAAGAATTAGGTGCGCTTAGGTTTTTCTTTCGGTTCAGGCGTTCGGATCCAGTGTTCACGTAAGGCAGCTGTTCGGATAGCGATAATGAGTTAATGTTCATATATGGGGAGTTGGTCATTCTCAACATTCATAGATGCCTGGCAGTCTTCCCCTCGCGAGGTGGTGTAGCGGTCAAGCGATGCGCAACTGCCATTGTTTGACAGGTGATGCCACCGTGTTTGCTCTAACCGGGCAGCGTGGCACGATTAATTGAGCAGCCGCAAGGACATGGTGGGCACATGAGCAGCCTGCGACAAAACAGGCTTTAGAAGGCAGACTAACACGCAAAGGCTAAATTCGGGGAATGGCCACTATAAGTGCCAGCGCATTAAAATTAAGTACACACGATTTCGTACCTCCAGGATCAGCACTGTGAAGTTCTCTGCGAAGTTCTGGGTGAGTTGATCCAACATGATAAAGGGTAAAAAGACAGGACCAAACAGGAACAGAACAGCCCACTTCGCTTCCAACCTCCTGTTCCTGTGGCTGTTCTTTCCATTTTTTAACGTGTCGTACCTCCAGTTTCTGTGTATATCAGCGCAAGTGCCGAAGGGAACTTTGACCTCACGGTTGACCGGTCAGCCTGGACTAACACATTCCTAGTTGCCTCGGAATCGCCGGCAAGCAATCGTTGTTCCTCTGAATATGCATTGGATTCAGTGACGTCGCAATAATTGGAGTAAGTACACTCTGACGCCACCCGATGCGGGTGGACTTGCTGAGTGGCTCCGCGCACAACAGTCAAAAGCATAGTAAATTGGGTTGCACTCAACGCCTGCGACTGAAACTTGCTAGAGGACATCTCCTCACCCCCATGAAACAAATCATTTCGTTTGTTGCGTTCGGAATTTTGTTTCTGTGCAGCGTTTGTAAAATACTAAAAATGAACTAAAATAATACACACCGTTCGTAAAATGTTCGTAAAATATTAGTACAGAGTGTTGTAAACTTTCAGCGTTTATGTGCATTTAATTCTGTCGTTTTTTATGTGACTGATGTGGAAACTATAGCGTTTGCTCTAATTTGTGAAAATACTGTTAGCCTCAGAATAATTTCTGCGGTTGTTCCTTCTGCAAATACGATCGCTTGTTTGTCCTTTATTTAGAAAGTTTTGTATTTCTCCGTTGCTATTTTCCTCAAGCGTGATACATTTCAATTCACTTTTGTAAGCGTGGGTACTACAGATTCTAGTCTCCCTTCGTTGTGTGTCAGTTTTAGTCCTCACATTGCATTCTTTTGTTTTGTGCCAGGCAGGTTGGCTCCGCAATCAATATCAGGCTGGTTGAACAGTTCTTAGCCAATTAATTCATTCAAGCTTCCTAGGCCATTTGAGGCTTTGTAGATTGCAGGAAACACCAATACGTGAAACCTTTGCGTTAACCTGCCGTAAAGTGTTTCCAGGATGGCCTGGTACTGAAAATTTTGGCTCTGAAGTAATACTGAGCCTGCTCCGGCGTTTGAAGTATGCGCACCCAATCCCCAGAAAAAAATACGAATGTTTTGGGGTTTATACGCGAGCACATCGGCGGCATTTGCTAGCGTATGTATTAAGGACGCCTACTTATATTTGGGTAGACGTGATGGTAAATATTGTGAGAACTTTTATTCAGAACCAAGAAAAGGGCTTGGGTTACGTGAATAATAGCCGTGTTCCTTGTCTAGGACAACGCTGGCAAAAGCCGCTATCCTTGCTCTTTCGAAGAGGGCTCGTTGAGGTCCGAGCTGGTCGGCGCCGCCTCCCAGCCCTCCCACTGTGGCTTATTTATTATGCCAGTACCGCTATTTTTCTTCTGCCCAAAAAATTTCCACTGAGAAAAGTTTTACCGTCGAAGCATGCCCTGTGTTGCTACGGCCGCGACTTTACGCGTGACTTTGCGCCATAAGCGCAGAACTGCTCATTTTCTGATGCACGTGAAATGAACTCATTGCAGAGAACACAAATTGCGGCTTTGATACTGAAATGTGCGTGTGTTTATTTTTTAATGACATCATCCTGCATGTAAAAGTTAACGCTTTGTTAGAGCGTTGACTTGTTTTTGTCAGAAAAATTTGACAGAACGCATGAACGCTGGCATTAAGCTAGCGTACGAGTAGCTAACAATGCAATGCGCTCATCGATATGCGTAGAGCCCACAAAGCAGTGTGCAGCGCAGTTTACAACTCAGAAGTATGTTATATCAAGAAATGTCAGACGAAGAACTCTCAAGAGCAGATTACGCACCAGAAGGCGGAAAAAAAGTAGAAAAGCAATCAATTAAGCTTACACAGTTATTTGGCAACGAAACCGAAAAAAAGAATGAAAATGTTTTCTTATCTTGCTTAAAAATACGAATGTGCGTGGCGTATATACCATCGCTTTCAAAAACTGTGCAGTTGAAGGCAGTAGGTTAGCATGTTGGCAAGCATATTTTATCTGCTAGAACTGGATCTGGAGAATCCGAGTGCACTCTTGAGGGCATAAATAGGCCACAAGAGTGGCAGCAGCCGTCTTCGGCAGTTTTGGCGTTGTGTGCACGGCGATGCAACGTCGGTGGGCTCGCAGTGAGGCTGACAGACGCAAGTGGCGAAATACTCTCACTGTTTGGCCAGACTTTGTAGACAGAGTACAGAACAAAGTCTGCGAAATTCGCTGGTATGCTAGACGCACGATAATTGCCCTTGACGACAGGCCCGCTCACTTTTTCATTGGTTCGCTTCGTCTAGGCTAGTGATCATTTTCGGCGGTCTATGTAGCGACTCTGAAGATGGCAACGCTTCGGTTTGCTGCTTACTGAAAGCAAGAGCCTTACGTATATTAATAGGACACTAGCGCTCCGCGCGTAGTTACTCCTCTCTTTTTTTAACTTTCGTGCAAACTTCACGCTGAAAAGAATGTTCTCACGAGTTTTATAGCACACTCACTATGAGCTTTACAACAGGATACGGTAATCGTTACAGCTTTTAACTCTGATGCTATAAGAAAATTGCATTTTTACCCCGATAATACCGACGGTTTATGTAATCAAAGCCCTGCCGATAGACCCGCGGATTCAGAAAGACGGTGACAAATTTTCTGCTTCATACAGACATCTTTCTGAACAAAAGTGTCCGGAGTTAAAAAAAAAGTGAAATTACACATTCACTTAACGGGGTAATGCACACGAATCTCTGTAAATAAAATCTGCGAAAATATGAACTCTTTCCCACGCAGTTCAGGTCCAGTTTTTTGCTTCTCTTAGCCCGTCAGAAGCTCCTCTTTCTCTCAGCGCTTTCAAGAAAAGCCTTTTGTTTCGCATCCAAAAACAAGTTTCAATCTCAATCGACGCAGCAAATTAGGGAAATGATCAGGAGAAACACTTCCGGGCTATAACTCATTCGGCGCGAACGCCGACCCCCTTGTTCCATTCCATGTTTGCGCAGGCCAAAGACATTTCTCATAATCAAGGCACGCTGCTTGAAGAAGGGCTGCAGGAACGAAGCAAGAGATATGAAGGCCATTTCGCTGACGGAGGCGGAAACGAAGATATAAACACTCGCACGTAGGAAACGAGGGAACAAAAAAAAAGTGTACGAAGAGGCGCCGTTTTCTAAATGAGTCCGCAGGGAGACAAGAAGGAAGCGGTTCTGGTGCCAGGATTCTTTCTCAGTCTTTCCTCGGACCGTTTCATCTGGAACGAAATGCAAGACATGCGCATTGATTGCACAGAGTCAAACGCAAGGAACAGCGCGAAAAAAACGATGCGCTCGCGAGCGGAGAACTCCTTTCTTCTGAAAAGCGGACGGGGAAAGATTACAGAGCCCCATTTGTCAAAACCGAGGCGGGGCCCATTGCCGAGCCGTCGGCGAATGTCAGACGTGTCAGCTGCTAATGCCGCGCCCTTCAAGCTCGCACGCTGCCGGACACGTTCGTAGTTCCTGTATGATGCTGTACGACCCAGTGCTATTACTTCGCTCTATTGATTATTCCTTGCCTCATCTCCGAGTCTGAAAACACGGAGCGAACTTAAATGTCGACGGAATTGGACCACGCATGCAGCTGGTAGGCACCGTCTTTCCATCAACGCACACTGGGCAAGAAGAACAGGAAGGAATAAGAATGAAAGGGTGTATGATCATAGCAAGAATTACATGCAAGTAGAAAATAACAGATCTATCAGAATTGCTAGCACAGAAGAAAGTGGCTCGATTATCGTGTAATGCGGGAGATACTTCGTGCAGACTTATATTTGCAGCTTGCATTAGCTGCTTGCTTGTTTCTACTTTAGCTCAGCTCGGCACACAAAAAAAAAAGGAGCTTCAAATGGACCACTGTGAATTTTGTTAAGAACAACTGATGATCGCTGTTGTTATTTTCTTGTTTCTTTTTTTTTGCATTTTTCTGGAAAGAAATGCTCAAATATGGGGTGCATTACAGTCGAGCTCGCTTCTAACGAACCTGACGGTAGCGCGGATTGCGTTGGTTGTATCCGAGGTTCGTAGTAAGTACACTTCCCGTAGCGGAAACATTCTTTACATAGAAAAGTTTCGCGTCGGCTTCTTCAAAAGTGTCTGCACCACCGCGCTTTCCAAGCTCTCAAGAGCCACCACAAGTTGTGTTTCTCGGAAGGCTTAAGTGCCAACAATTATGCTTCTTTAAGAACATGGTATAACTGATCGCAAATAAAGTTTTCACGGCAACTTTGGCAGGTGGGTCCCCTCGTCATCAGATCTTGGGCGGTTGGGCAGTGCTCGTATCCCTTGTACAACGAAATCATCCGGGGCGAAATCGTGTACAGCTGTCCATGCAGCAACAACGTGTTGCTTCACATCCACATGCGTCTAATTCCGCGAAGCTTCGACAGTGTTCTCAGTCGTTCATTGTCCCATAAATCATTCTTCCAGTCGCATTCACGCAGCCTTAATTATTTCTACAGCGGCGAACAAAGATATCCTAACCCCAGCGCCGACCCCAGGTGTGTCCGAGGCTATTAGTATGAGTCCCCTATAATGATACATCTTGAGCGCGTTAATGACACCCGTATCTGGTGGCTGGATCTTTGCACTTTGATTATGATGCCGAGAAAAATGTTCTCCCCACAGCTAGAGAAGGCAATACGTGTTGTGTGGCAATGTCGTGGTCCAGTGTCGTGGTGGAACTCAACAAGGCACTCGGCGACCAAATCGTGCATGATGCCCTTCGCGCCATAGGAGGTTATGGTTACGCCGCCATGGTTTCTCGTTGTATCTGAGAAGCAGTCCCATTGCCGTAATGCATATTTTGACGGTAACACTTCCCTCGTTCGCTATATGTGAGCATTCATTATAGCTGAGCATGTTTAACTGCTGTCGGCTGCATACACGGAAGGACATGGCCTAATCGGAAATACCTTAAAGCAGTTTTCGGCGCTCACATTGGTAGCACTTTCGTAGACCATTTTAGTATCAATACCTTGTAGCTTGTATAGCTAGTGTATTAATTCCCCTTGTTCAACTGCGATAAGTGAGCTTAAAACTCGTCAAATGTTGAACACAAGCTCTCTGTACAATACGTTCATGTATTCAAGACAAGTAAACTAAAAAAGCTGCAGCTTTCCAGTATACTTCGCCGAAAAATTTCTTCGCATGCCACCTGCATTCTTATCAACACAAGAAGGAACGTTTGACGTTTTAGAAGGTTACTGCAATCCCATATGGGGTGAAAATTCTTTTCTACTGATTCCTCTACTGAGGCAGCAAGACGGGCCACGTGTCTCTGATTTTGGGCCTCTGTTTGTAGCACGCACCTCTTTTGCTTATTTTTTGTTTATTCTTTTATTGCCTCTTTCGGTGGAGGCAATAAGGCAGGATAAATCAATGTTTAAAAATTATGCTCAAATTATGCTCAAGCACGATGTTGCCAACAATGAAAATGTCACCATTTTGTGAGAACTGTTACTGAGGCTTTCAAAGACATTCCGGTGCAGAACGACTATGCTTGCATGCACTAATATGTTACCAGTCCGAAGCCATGACGAACCAGGGCCCGAAGCCAGGAGAGGCAACAGGGAACTTTATATGCACTGGGAAACATCGCAGTCACATGCCTTGCTGAATAGAACATTACACAGTCACATTCACTATGTACGATACACAAATCCGTAACGTGATTATACAGGGCGTTCCCCCTAAGACTTTACAGAATTAAAAAAAAAAAAGGCTTTTTGAGTTAAAGAGCGCTTTTCCCGACATATTATGGTTAGCTGTGTAGTTCATCAGACTGCAGCAAAGACGAGCTAACTAGGAAGTTGGGTCACTAATATTGAATAATTAACTTTTTAACTATTACCGTTAGGCTCTTTCATTATCGAGAGGCGCGTAGGCCACTGTAATTAATATCGATATCTTTTTTACAATTTCAAAAACGCTGTTAACCTCGGCGCTGTGGCCCAACAAATTTTGACTATTTCGACGAGTTACGTGCTCTAAAGAGGTTGCCTTACCTGCAAGCTTCTCGAAAGCGCATGTATTTTGGCGCGATGTAGCCAGAATTTTAGGGCTGCAACGTCGAGGGTAATCGCGCTTTAAAAATTCTAAAAACTGATATGGGTATTACTTACGGTGGTTTATACGCTTCTCAATAATTAAAGAACCTAATATTGTGACAGAAGCAGGTAGGCAGGGTTATATTTTGCCACAACGTCCAAGCGCCAGCGGAAACGGCCCGGCCGGCGAACCGACTAGCCAGCGAGCTCTCGGGCGAAGAAGAGCGCGTGCCAGCCTCCTGAGCGCGACTACTATAGGCGGCGCCAGTAATGCGTTGCGGCATTGCCCCTCCCGGTGGAAAAAGCATCGTCCCGACGCTGCGTGGCGAGGTCAAGCAGAACCGTAGGCTTGACCTAGCGGGCGTGGAAGGGCTTCATCCGGACAACGTGTACGACTTCCGACTGTGTTTGCCGTCGGGACGTACGAACAGTTCCTTGCGGAATCACTTCGTAGGTGACGTCGCTGAGTTTGCGCAGCACTTCGTACGGGCCGAAGTAGCGGCGCAGAAGCTTCTCGGAGCGACCCCGCTGACGAACAGGAACCCACACCCAGACTTGATCGCCAGGGTTGTAAACTGTTAAACAGCTGAAAATTCAATATTTTTTACCCAGCCTTCTAGTTAGCACGCCTTTGCTGTATTCTGATGTTCTACATCACTGACAATGCTTTACCAAAAACGATGCTCAAAAAACTTGTTTTTAAATATTGTGTAAAATCTAAGGTGAAAGGCTGTGCATTTAGCTTTGCATAAGTTGTGCGAAAATGTACAAGATGCAAAAAGTTCATGACTAGTGGTAGTAATCATCCTACTTTAAAGTTCGAGTTTCCTGAATGGATACCCCTAACCCCATAGCCGTCCTCCACTTTGCAAGTTGAGCTGGAGGGGTTACCTAAATATTCCTCGTTAAGCTACCAAAGCAACGGGCTCCCGATTTCCACGCACGCTGTGAGCTGTTGTCAATTGCGTTGCGATTTGCATATCTATGCTCTGGTACACAGTTCGGCCCTCAGGCCGGAAACCTTTCATTAGTAATACCTGCCTTTCTTTTGCAAAATGTGTTCACCTTTTCAGGAGACCTTGCTAAAATATTCCTAAAAAGACAACGGGGACAAAGAGCAAGAAAATTGTTTTTTTTTTAAAGCACCTGAGGAATACAGCACCAGCCCTTCATGATGAGAACAGTCACCTTCCAACATTATCTTGACTTCTCTGGTCAGCAGCAGAAAGGTGTTTTTTTGTACGCATTCTGCGTGGGACATTATGCGTAACTTGTAGTGGAGAATAAAAAAAGTAATAATTACAGCTAACTCTCTTTTATGGATCTCGCTAAGTGTTTCGTCAGAGGAAACGCGACTCCATAATTATAGGTTTGGTTTATTGGGGTTTAACGTCGCAAAGCGGCTCAGGCTATGAGGAACGCCGTAAGTGAAGGGCTCCGGAAATTTCGACCACCTGGGGTTCTTCAACGTCCACTGACGTCACACAGTACACGGGCCTCTAGAATTTCGCCTTTATCGAAATTCGGCCGCCGCGGCCGGGATCGAACCCGCGTCTTTCTGCTCAGCAGCCGAGCGCCGTAACCACTGAGCCACCACGGCGGGGCTCCACTAATTATAACCACACGGGTTAACTGAGTTTAAGTCTGTGGCACTCTAATGAAACGATTCCTAAGCTGCCTCTAATGAGCTAGGTTATATAAATTTTGAAGCGTCGACAGCAAAGCACAGCGTGCGTGGCGCAAAAACAGCACCACTAAAAGTTTCAGGTAATTCGTTCGATAGAGAGCGCGGTGTATAAAGACTAGAAATTCCTCGCTACATAGTCTGTGAAGTGATAATTACTCAATTTTAAGACTCAAAATAACCAGATGAATTTATTATTCGGCGAAGGCGATACCAGCCTGAAGCGCTCAACACTCACTGCTTTTTCGATTGATTTCAGAAATTTCATGAATACAGTCATTTTATTTAAGCACATATTGCAAGTGTTATTTTTTAATCTAGTACTTTTTTTTCTTTGATATCTAGTCATATTGTCTTCAGTCATCTTTTAAATAACACCCGCAAAACCCTACAGTTTGGGCATATTTAGTGTCTCGACAGGTTAGAAGCGGTGTTCTTTTACACGTCTTCTCTCTTTTCTAGTTTTCTATTCTTAAAGAGCGCAAGAACTCTTAATTAAGACAACCAGGGTCCAAAAGCCCCTTTTCTTTTATTTTTCGACATTTTTTCTTTAATTTTAGGGCAAATTTGCTTCCCAACAGCTGAACGCTCTCCGGTTCCACGGCTTCATGTTTCCTACTTATTCGTTCATTTTTTTGTGCCCGAAACTCTGGTGTTCCGCCAGTATTAAGGCGCGGGCTAATTGGGAACTAGCGGCAGCCCAAGCGCCGCAAAAAAAAAAAAGAGAAAAACCCCAGGCGGCGTTGCAGTTGCGGCGCTTGCTGACGCAGCTGTTTTGATTCCGGCGCAGCGAGCGTGGCTGACTCTGCTCCTCGCATGACTTGCGTTGGTCCCGCGAGGTGGCGGAAAGAGAAAATGCGAATTGCTCGGCAAGCGCCTGGGTGGGATTAATGAAGCCACACATTACGGCGCCACTCGTGGTGCGACGCCTGCTAAATGGCTGCTATTTATACGCTTAGCCATCCGCCACTTTGTTCCGCAAAATATCCCCCCGCTCCCCCTGGCGGCTTGTTTCCGCTCCCAAGCTGGCAGGAAGTGGAAACAAAATCGAGCATGTTCAGTGGAACGAGACAATGCTGGTTTCCTGTGATTCCCACGAATGTGCGAGAAAATAAATTAGCCGTGTAAGTATGACTAAGGGACAGGTAAATGTGAAATTTCTTTTTTTTTTTTATAGAGAGTACAAATTTTGGCGCGAAACACTACTCCTCCTGGGGCCTGTAAAGGAAACGATGTTCACGAAGCAGCAGGAGTGGGTTTTAGTATTTGCAGTGGGTGTCCGCAGCACAACACGGGGACGTTGGAGGCCAAACCAGCGGGAGATTGGAAGAGGAAAGGAGAAGAGATTAACCAGAAAACGATTCCGTACAGCATACTGGTACCTTTTATTGGAACAGGTAGCTACAGAATCTTTCTCACAACGATTTTGGAGCGTGATCTTTTCATCTCAGAATTTCCGGCCTCTAAATGGACTATTAGTCTTCGGTGTTGTCAGCAACCAGCTTCCCTGATCGCGTGACAACTCCCTGCGCATAACTGGTGCCTCGTGTCCCGAGCTAACTTTTTCATGATCATTTGGGGCGTGGAGCTCGCAAAAAGGCGACGCCAAACTGTTTTAAACGCTGGTAAAAACTGTATGGTGCGGCATCCTGCACGCCTGCCCAGTAGCAGCCGCAGCAGTTACAGCCGCCAGCGGCGAAGTGGCGCAACAGTCGCGTTGCGGGAGGGCCATTGATTCAGCTCAAGTGGAGAGTCGTGCTCTAAACGCTGCACGTAGGCGGAATAGCAGAGCCGAACAGAAGTCGAACGCTCTCTGTACGCTGCCATCAAATGCTCTGCACGATATGACGCTTAGTGCGTACTAATACGTTTCTCACACCACTGAGTATTCATTATGGACACTCCGAAACAGGAGCATTATCGTCGCTCGCTCATGTCCGGTAGCAGTATTCAAAGCAATTGTAATAATTGCAAAATCATGTGATAGACAAACTAGCACTGAGCATATGCATTATTAGGTGTGTTATAGCCATTTAGCTTTTTTTCCGTATCAGCTCATTTGCGGGGGAAAAAATCTAAGATTTCTTGCCCTGCACTGATAGAACTCTATAATTGCGCCTTCCGACAGACCTGCCTGGTTCACCTGGCTACAAGAGATGCAGCTAGAGTGTGCCAGCCCGCCCACTGGCATGAATATCCCTCCTGTATGCAGGACACCTGTAGGGTATTTTTCACTACCAGTTAGAACAGGCGAGGCTATCTTGTCACGAATGGCATTGCGCTAGCGTCCTATACGCATATTGAAACAATCGCTCGAACAGTATGCCGTAATACAGTGGTTAATAATTGTTTGCTTCCTCTTTCGCACATCAGGGTAATCCACGGAGGGACACGGATCTTCTTCTGGCGGACATAAAGTTCCTTCACTCACTCACTCATGTGTGTGAAAAAAGTAGGAAAGCTGTAAACGATTTGCTTTCGCGATTCTCCTGCGGATGTACAAGTATTTCTTTTCGCTCTGTACTTTCATTTATCCGGCGAAGCCCTTTCTTTCATGAGTCAAGACCGGGCTTATAACTTGGATGATAGTCAGTGCTGCGGTTTTAAAACATGGTCGGTGTTCCAAGTGTTTAAGACATTTAAGAAGCATACGTTTAAAAGACGCCTTATGTACCGTGCCTCTTTCCCAAAGTTTTCCGAATTTTTGGTCTTAAATTTGTTTTCATTTTGCTAATACTACTCGCTAAGTGTGTTTCCTTTTAGTGTGCTGTTCTGTCAATATTATTGTCCACAAGGTTACACATTCACTCAGAGGAGGTCAAATTACAGCCATGAGCTTCTAAAACCTTCTTCTAAAATACGTTTCAACAGCAGCGCCAAGCATCGCCTTGGTGCGCTGCCAAGATCAGTGTTGCGGACGGCACTGACGCCGACGACGTGAAACTTACGAACGAGCTATGAAGAGCTAAGGCTTAACAAAATAATTAATAAACCACACGCACACTGCACGAAGTCTGCAGCTAGGCTTAGGTATGAAAAAAAGGCATGAAGGGCTGCTAGTAGGCGGAGGTAGATAATCTTCTCCTAAGGCTTGAAAAAGAGCCAGGTGAAACGTTTGGGCAGTGGCAGTGGTAGAAACTGTCGTACTTTCTAAAGCGGTCCCAAGACGGCTGTAAAGAAAAGCTTTCCTTTACTGGCAACAATTTCTCTATTCTCGCCCCTTCTTTTCTGGGTTTAGTAGGCGTGGTTTGACCACAATCCTTATCGTTAGCTGAAAATACCTCAGGCGAAAAAGCTTTTTCGTTTTCCCTGCTAATTCCTGAAATTCCGCGAAAACTCTCTACGCTTCCCTTTTTTTTTCTTTAGAACCAGTTTTATACGAAAAAATTTTGAAGGAGGGAAAATTCTTTGCATGGAACATTTCTGCGATACGATTTGTCCAGAACGTGTTTAATGAGTTTATTTAATAGTAACCTGCCTCTTCACATGAAAATGCTTTTCATGCTGTGCTCATTGCAGCTTCTTGTTCTCTCATCTGCTGCGTGATCTATGGATATTCTGCGCTTTAGGATATGCGTACGACTGCAAACACGTGCACTATTACCCGAATTAAACCACTGAAAAAAAAAAAACGTAACGCTCGTATAAGTCTCCTCCGTGCTCGTGGGTGTAGCCTTGCGGATTTCATGCCGATTTGAGAGTTGTCGGAAGGAAAAAGCGCACATCTAACAGTTTCCTGCAAATGTTTCTGTTATTCTTCATACAAGCAGCAGTCTGGCATCGGGTTCATAGCGTGCGGAGGCCCAAACTGAGTAATTGATGTTTTTCAGTGCATGCTGATTTCAGAAGACAGCGGGAAAAAACTGAAATTCAAGAAATAAATAAAATGAAATTTATTTATTTTCAACATTGTTTACGTTGATGGCTTCGCTGACAAGAAGCTGGGAACACAGACTAAGCCAGGGAGCTATTTTCGCAGCAGCGACTTCCCATACACCCTGTAATGGCTCAGATGCAAGTGAAAATTACAACATAATACATGCGCTCTATTCATCAACATGATATCACTCATGCACTCGGCATATCCATTCACAAAATTTCCGCTATGAAATCGAAAAGTCCATGCTACGAAAACTGCGTAAAGACAAATATGCCGAGGAATTCTCTGCGAGTTGCTTCGATGGAGCCAGTAAAATGGGCTTTCAGCTTATTTAGAAGAAATAGTACATTGTACGTTAATGTTTTCAGAAGATAATTTGTGCGCAGCCGTCGCACGAACTATTCCGCGGATGAACTGGTTGGATATGTGTGGGTTTGGAATGTAAGAGTACCCATTTTCGTCAAGAATGCCAGGTAACATGCGCTTGAAAAGTGCAGCAGTCATAATAGACGGCAACTGTAAATTTGCTGTATACTAATTTGAATTCAGCAAACAATTTATGAGTGTGGTGGCGGTATGAAACATTAGCAGTGCAGCCGACAGCTTTTTTTTCTGGCCTATGTAGTACTTTTATGTATTTTTAGTAGTCGTGGCCCAAATTATCGTGCAATATTTAATAGGGGACCGAAGGGAATGAAAGGCTTGATGCTTAATGTTGTTTAGAAAATTTCCTCGAGATCGATGTAGTAAGGCAACAAAGGAAGAGACCTTTTGGCCAGTTACTGAATATGCGCATCCCAAATCATGTGGTTCCGCAGTACCACCCCTAAAACCTTGTGCTCTTCGACTATTTCAACTGGACAGCTGATCAAGTGCAGCCCACCAATCAAGCATACTGGCTTGTTTTTTGAAGCAAACAATACAGTTTTTTAATTTTTTTAGGTTTCATTCTTAAACTGTTTTTGCTCAACCTGTCGAGAAACCCACAATGGCGGCATGCAACAAATGTGAACTATATGATGCAAAAAAACAAGCTGGTATCATGAGCGTACAAAACGAATTTGACATGCTTGTCAATGTGGACAACGTCGTTCACATTGGCGTGATATAAAACGGTCCGAAAAAGGGCCTTGAGGAAGAACGCATAGATTTCTTTAAGTGTCGAAATTGAAATTGAACTTTATTCCGTCGAGGCGGAAAGGGACTTGAACAAAAGTGAAAACATATCACTTGACGTGAAAGAAGCGCGTTTAATGTTCCCGCAGTTGGAGGATTAAAATTTCCCAATTGTATAAATACTTACGCTTGCATACTGAAATAGCAGCGTGATATGACGCAACGTTATCGCTGCCTATTTTTAAAAACTATAATCCATTAACTCAGGCAAGCAGACAAAGTGAAAAGTTATGAGGGAACTCTCGCTCTTGCGAAAGAATTTCGCAGCAAGGAAGACTAAGGCAGCGGCTCACGTTCCTTTATTATCGTACGGAAAAATTGAACAAAGAAAATTTTTTTCGAAAAAATGAGCTCAAGCGCGCTAATCCTCAGACCTTTTCACGAAAGAGTTCGCGAGGTGACCCTTGAATTAACTCCGTGCAGAGGCTGCTTTTGTGGCGTCTTTGTAACCTGTTGGGCGAAACCGTGTAAGGCACACTTACCTGCGTTATTTCAGGTTTCTTTGCCTTTCACTTCAATCTCGCTAGCCGCTACGTGGCACCTTTGAAAATTCATTCTCTTTCATCTGGGCCCTTCCGTTCACTAAGCTGACGCCGCGTTCGTCTTCGCTCGCACTTACGTTGGTTTCTTTATCTATTGCTTTTGAGATTATACATATTGATGTCCTGCGTCGTGAACAATGCCCTTTTCCTGCTTGCTTTCTTTTTTCCACCAGAGAAAGAGCGAACGGGGGGGGGGGGGGGGGGGGGATTCTACGCTCCCTAAACCGTCATTTTTGTGCTTGCGTGTGCTTGCTTCATCCTTTTCCGGCCCCGTGTGTAGGCGCTGATGGCTTCTTGTGTGTCCCTTCGAAAGCGCATCGATTAAAATTCATGACCTTGCGCAGCACTTTGTTCCTTCGCCCGGAAACGCAGACAACCACGAAGCAGTCAGAATAAAGGGAGGCGAAAGAAGAAAGGCACTTCGGAGGGCATTTGTTTCTTGAAAGCTTCCTCTTACTTAAGATCGCAGCCTGTAACACAGACGCGAAATAACGCTGGACTTCTTGTGCTTTTGTTTTTGTTTTTGAAATCCGCAGTAATGAATAATTTTGAAATATGTCATTTTAAAATGTTTAGAACATAACCGTTAAATCTGTCTTACATTTAGAGCAGCACAGAGTTCAGCGACAAATTTTCCAAAGGGCAGCTATCTAAGAAGCTTGAGCGGCTTTGAACCAGAAGCCAATCCTGGCCATTACCGTCACTACGAGAAAAAAACGATCAGTGTGGTGCAAACTGGTTGCAACCAGTGTGGTGCCCTTTCTATCGTGTGGGCATCGACATACATGGGCCACTTCTGCTCACGATCGCCCGGGAATTGATGAATCATTGTCACCGTGGACCACCCAACTCAGTGCGCTGCGACCACTGCCCTCCCTGCGGCTACTGGTCGCGAGGTCGCATTCTTTTCATCCTTCATCACTTCGTTCTGCGTCAGAGCGCTTCTCGGGAGCTTCTCAGTGATCGTGGACGTGCTTCCTCGTCTAAAGTTGTTCACAGGCTCCTGGATACGTGCCACATAATTCACCGCTCCACTCCTTCTAATCACCTTTAGACCAACGGCCTCACCGAGCGGTTGAACCGGACGCTTTGGGACATGCTCTCTATGTACGTTCGGTTCGGCAGCTATAATTGGGATCTGGTCCTTCCGTTTGTCACGGCCTACAACACTGCAGCTTATGCAATGACCGGTCTCTCCCCGTTTTTTTTTTTATTCGGGTGCGCTCCTTCCTGTCTTATGAGCGTCCTCCTGCCCTACAACATCGATAGCTCAAACTACAGCTACCTTTTTCAAGTTATCCGCCATGCCGAGTAGTGTCGCCTGCTAGCTCGATTCTTCGCCCGGGACGATCAAGGCCTCCGAAGACTTGAGTGCGATCAAGTCAGGCACGCGGTCCACTTCTCCGCTGGATCATTGTTCTGACTGTCCCGGCTGCGTCCAAATTTTGGCCAAGCACATCGGCCCTAATTTGGAGGGTACTTCACCTATCAAACATAAAACTGAACCGGTGACACTTTCTTGGAAACATCGCCGCCGTGGCCGCGACGTCGTTCATGACAGCCTCCCGAAACCATATTACAGCCCCCCTCGTCATCTCCTCACCTTGACTCGGCAGCATGGCTCCCTCATTCCGTCGGGGCAGTTGGAACAAAGAAGATGATAATGCGCCGACGCCAACGACGACGAAGCTCTTGAGGCGGCCGGCTGACGCTTGTTCTGAAGAACTGCTGCCTGTGACCCTGCCCCTCACCCTGCCGCTTCATCGACTACTTGTGCAAGAATCCTCGTCACCAGTGCTTTCAACGTCCCAATAAACCACCCTTCACTCAGTACATATCATTCATTCATTCCTCTTCCCGTGTTCCAGCCTCCTAGTCCATCGATAATAGCCATGAACTTACTACAATCTAAAATGGCATCATCACATTGTCACAAAATTCGGCGCAAATGAGGAAGACTGGCGCGGCGTGGGAGCAACCTTGCCAGTGCGTGCCATAGAAATTCTACAACAGCGTAGAAAGAAAACCCAGTCGAGCGCCTAACCTTATGCTTGTCGTTGCCCTCACCACTTCACTCGCCACTTCGCCAAACGAAACATGTCCGCGCGCGCTGTCGACTGGAGTGAATCCTACGCATGGTCGACAGAGAGGGCGTAGCCATGAGCGTGCAGAGTGATGTCTTCTCCACTTCGCTCGCGTGCCGGCGGCGGCGGCGGATCGGAAGAAAGAACTCGAACTTTTCGGACAATAGTCTTCACGCCTGATCATTGAGGCCCCACGCCTGGCGGGAGAATGAGAAGGTAATTGCACAGTTAATACTGTGTGTATGTGTGCGCCTGCATTGGCGCGAAGAACGAAGGCACGCGCCTATATAGGAAGGGCGTTGACCGCTGTTTGTCAGCCCGTGGCGCTGTTTAAATTTCAGGGAAGCGCGCCCGCAACTCTCCCGGGTCAACACAACTCGTCCGTCTAGCCCCAGACCAGCGAGGCAACGTGCTGGCTCCTTCGTGCTCCTCCGGTCGTCGGACTGTCGCAGTGCTTGGTAAACAAATTGTTTGTGTGTCTCTCTCTTGCTCTTCTCTTAGCGCACTTTAGACGCAATATTTCTTTTGTATTGCAGTCTCTCTGTAATGTTACTTTGCACTCCATATTAATCACATTGTATGTGCTCGTACGAGTGATTAGGAAATCCTCTTTATCGTCTCTTTGCTGTAAAAGCTTTGTTTTTTTTTTGTGAACATTTTGCTCCGGCCCTTTGACTTGACATTCATTTTTTTTCCGGACCCCTCTGCGTACTCCAACACGACAGCTTTAAAAAACCCTGCGAATTGAATCTGCTTTCACATCGACGGAAACACGGTCACCTGTGACCTTTTTAAAAACTTTTGCCAGCACGATCATTTAACTGTATGGATTTCTACTGTATATATTTCTACTGTATAGATTGATGCTGTATAGTTTTTTGTAGAACCCTTCGGCTATTTGAACTCTCTCATTCATGTTGCTGACGAAATTGCCCTCTGTGTCTCTTAGCTGATACATCTGGTTTCTACCTATGCCTTTCCTCTTCACTGCTTTAGGCTGCCTCCGTTCTTTACAGCATGCTCGCATTTCTCCATATTAACCTTTGTTATGTCGGCAACCTTGCTCTTATTTATTTACTTTGATTGCTCTGCTAGTTCAATTCTGTCTGTAGAGTTAGACGCCCTCATGCTTTGGCGATTCTTATTTAGTTCTTTCGTCTCGTGAGATAGCTTGCCGGTATCCTGTGGAACCGTCCTACCGCCTACTTCTGCGGCGCACTCCGTAACGATATTTGTGAGATTATCGTTCATTGTTTCAACATTACGGTCGTCTTCCTCAGTTAAAGCGGAATGTCTGTTCTGGAGCGAAATCATGAATTCCTGTACTCTCCCTCTTACCGCCAACTTGGTAATGTGCTTCCGCTTCACTAGTTTCCTCCGTTACCTCTTCAAATCTAAGCTAATACGAGACCTTATCATTCTGTGGTCGCTACAATGGACCTCTCCAAGGACCTCCACATCCCCTACGATGCCAGGGTGAGCGCATAGTATGTAGTATAATTCATTTTTAGTCTCACCAATGGGGCTCTTCCACGTACGCTTTATGTTTTCTCTTTTTCGGAAGAAGGTATTCATGATCCGTAAATTATTTCTATCTGCGAATAACCAGCTAAAACACATTAACAGATTGGCACTGTAGTTCACCGAGAAAAGTTTTAAGAGATGTTGCGCAGCTATGTTAGAGCATGATCTATTTTGAGCATCGTTAATCTATATTTGTTGTTGCACGATTTTCTTTAGTCTCACGAGGGTGTTGTTGCGAGCTACTTGGTTTAACGTTACGCAAAATGGAACAGCGCGAACAAAGGACAAAGAGATGATCGTAAAACGCAGGCGCTGACTTACAACTGAAGTTTATTCGAAAGTTGCACACACATTAAGTAGTCTCGAGGCAAGCTGTCGGCTGAGCAAACGAGGGGCGCTGTAAAGGGCGGGATAAATTCTCACTCGAAAATCTTTCCTGTCTATCCGAAGGGCGTTTCTTTTTTTTTTGTCTTAGTATATCGAATTTCCGGTGTTGCATTAGGATCTTAGGATTGCTTTAAATTTCTTCTGTCTAGAAAATTTGTTTTACCTTGAATGGCAGTCTTACTAAAAATATTGGTATTTTTTTATTTCATGTGGTTTTTCGGCTTACGGATCTCGTTTAGAATTGAAAAAAATAAAATTGTAGCTATAGAGAACTAGCCAAGTACCTGTTAAATGGACCTCGAAAGCCAAGATCTTCAGCTTGCTTATCACTAGGAAATAACCTTGGCTTCGCTTGGTTTATGGGGTTTAAATTCCCAAAGTGAGTCGGGCTATGAGAGACGCCGTAGTAAAGGGCTCCGGAATTTTCGACCACCCGGGGTTCTTTAACGTGCGCTGACATTGCACCGTACACGGACCTCTAGAATCGCTTCCATCGAAATTGGACCGCCATGGTCGGAATCGAACCCACGTCTTTCTGGTCAGAAGCCGAGCGCCATTACCACTCAGACACCACGGCGGCCTACAGTATCAAATGTTTTGGTCACAACCATGAAAAGAGCTAAACCGACACGATTATTTTTGACCACATTATGAAAGTAATGAGAATATTCTCCCGGGAGTGTGATTTTATTTTTGTTTTTATTTTGTGAAATCAAATTGTACTCGATTATGCCTGAAAAACCTTTCACAAAACAACTGCATCGGAGATAATATATGTTTTTTTTTTCATCTTTTTCACTTAAGAGCCCAAAATCGATCAATATTTAGTTGGTGTAGTTATCTTTTTTCCGCTTTTACGCGGCTCTACATCGGTGATCTACGTTCTTTCTAAGGCCTTCCAGGTGTTCAAAACTTTAGCGAGCATTTTATTCATGGTCGCCATCTACTCATATAGTTCTTTTGGCCCACTTGAGCTGCTATGTTCTGTAAGCTTAGGGTAATCTTCCTCGTTGCTTTGAGGTTCTGAAGATTGGTTGTCACAACTGTTATATTTCCAGCCATTGATTGCTAGTTCGCTCACCATCTTTAATTTTTTCCCCAAGCATTTTCCTGCATGATACCAGCTTTAGCGTTGTTTACATGCAATGCACTGGGAATTCTTTTCACACAGATTGTTGCATGACATGCATTGTTTTCCCGGCATCTTGAACACTCTCTACCCAGGAAATGTGTATCCAGTGTAGGGTAGATTCAACCTCGGTTATATAACAAATGTCTCTTACCGAGAGGCAAGAAAACATAGTCACAGCTGTGTTAAATGCGCTTCAGCGGACGGCAGGGTAGGATCCTTTGCCGCGACCTTTTAATGCCAATCCACACGACGGTCTGTTTGTCCACGGCTCGCGCATCATGTGTTCATGCGTCACAACATTGAGAGGCGTGCTGTCGGCCCGCGGACAGGTCAAGCAAGGAAGCTCAGGTGCCTCTCCACTCGTGGGAATTAGCGGCGGCCCGCGAAGATGCGTGCGCTAGCTCTGGCAGCTGGTCCAGCAACACGGCCCAGGCGCATTGAGGAATCGGATAAAGGGCCGCACCCGCTCCGCAGGACTTCCTCTGCAGTTCAATAAAGTTTTTCTTTCATTTAATCACTCGGTCATAGGTCGGGAGGAAAAACAAGCTCGACCAGCGTTCCCAAACACTTTAAAATAATCTGGAAACCGTGGTCCACCTAGTGTGTCGTCTGCTCTTTTGGTCAGTCGCATCCGCTTAACGTCATCGGATAGCAGGCCAGTATTTAGTGGCTTATGAACACGTAATAATGCGCAGGCCACGGGCGAAAGGACTGTCGTGTGAAGCAGTCTTTACGCGCTTGAAGTGACCGAGTCTGTGCCGCCATGCCACTGCAAGTAGCTGAGGCGTCATCCACTAAAGCTGTTCATATCTTCGTTGACAAGACTGCGCAGAATGCTGCCTGTTGTCTAGGAATTAGTACGTTCATCACCAGGAAGGCACTGGACAGCGCACTGTAGGTTCCAAGCCAATTGCAGGCGCTAAGACGTACTGACGGGCCTAGAGGCGAGAAAACGCTGTCGGAGCTGCGTTCGATGCACCACCGGACTCCACCGGACGTTTAGCGTCTGGTAACTTGGTAAATTGGTATTTTGGGCAGAGGTAACAGTTCTGAACCACCGAATATCTAACGTGCTTAGCTCCAAAACGTGGTTCAGTGGTAATGGCGCTCGGCTGCTGACCCGAAAGACGCGGGCTCGATCCTGGCCGCGGTGGTCGAATTTCGATGGAGGCAAAATTCTAGAGGCCCGCGTACTGTGCGATGTCAGTGAACGTTAAAGGACCCAAGGGGGTCGAAATTTACGGAGCCCTTCACTACGGCACCGTCATGGCCTGAGTCGTTTTTGAATGTTCATCCCCATAAACCAAACCATTTAAGATCCTTACGGGCTGTGAATTCGAAAGCATCCTGTGACCTAAAAGCCTTTCCCTCAAGGCACTTTAGCATAGAGGCATCCGACTAGAGGCCTTCAGCCTAAAGGCCTTTACCGTGAATTCCTTCGCTCTAAATGGCTTTAACCATAAGGCATTTACCATAAAGGCGTTCAGGCTACAGGAATTTAGCATTTCCGTTGCTATTAAAAACCCCATCATGATTTAGAAACATACTTTATCATTCCAAAGCTAGCACTACTACTACCACTAATCATCCCTAAATACTCCTGTCTCGCACAGTGTCTTTTCTTCATTGCCTATGATCATCCATTACTATCTTGTGCCCTACTGTTAACATCATGCCAGACGGTATTGACTTCAATGTGGTTGTCTGACCATTGCAGCTGGACAACAATGCCGGGTTTAATTGCTTGTGAGCTGTATAATGCTTTCATACGAAAACTGCATCCGACAATAAAACCGTATGTGAGCTTCGCCACAGCAACAAATTATTGCAAAGATGCCAGCTTTACAGGCTACCCCGGCGCCGATGCAAGCAATGAAACAGCAAACTGTCATCCTGCGGTGTGGTACCTCCACTACACATGCCAACTTGCATGTTGCGTGAATGCGTGTGCTTTTGGGGACGACTGTGGTTAGGAACATGAAAAAGGCAATTCATGCGTGACAACGAGGGAAGAAAAAAATGTCTCTTGAGTGCAATGACAGTTACACGATTCTTCGCCAAAACCACCGAGCCGTTGCTGCGGCTCGTTTGCGTGCTTGGCTGCTCACTAGAAAGGCGCGGGTTCAGTCCAGACAACGGCGGGGGAATTGCGATGGAGGTGAAATTCCAGAGGCCCGACTGCTGTGCGATGTCAGTGCACGTTAAAGAACACCAGGTGGTCGACATTTCCGGAGCCCTTCACTGCGGCGTCTCTCATAGCGTGAGACGTTTTGGGACGTTAAAACCAAATGAATCAAACCAATTTTTAGGCATGTGCCGAACCACGGACTGCAAATATTAACATCTTTATGAACACATATCAAGAAAAACCGTTTCACTCCAGCGAATGGCCACTGACATATCACTGATACGATCTTCTCCGTGTTTCCTGATATTCAAGGCTTATACAAAGTTCACCTTCTGTTATGTCGTGACATCTCATTAACTCTTTACAATCCGATAAGCGAGCATCACATGCGGCATGATTCCGCACCGTGCAGGTTTGTCGCATGGGAGAGAAACAACTATACAAAGGCTCTTCGTCTAGTAAAGCTTGTTAATAGTAGAGCGCTCGTCTTCTTCCCTCACTAGGTTCGTCTTCACATTTTTGCGCTCCTATGTCTTTCCAACAAACGCACCAACACGCCCAGCTACAACTAGTTCTCGGTAACTATTACTACGGACATTTTATGTTGGCGCATATCCCGTCTTCTCACCAGTGTAGGCTGCATAAAATAAGCCTTATCTGTTGGATCAGCGAAATACTTTGACTATTATTTCTTAGAATCCACTATGTGAAAATGCTTCTTTCTTTGGTCCGCGACTGTGAGCGGAAGTACAAGCGAGCTGCCTAGTCCCAGCTCCACTGTCAAAAGACTGGTTTAACAGGCACGCTTTTTCAAGAAAAGCAATGGGCACGGCGGGTGGAAAAGCATGGCATACTCAGTGCCTTAGGAAATTGAGGTTATGCACGTTAATTCTGCCGTGCCCACGCCTCTTTGGTCTTGCCTGATTTGCATTCGCGTTGAATAGATAGCGCCTTCTGCTCTGCGCTTTACACTGCGCGATTGAAAGCACGACACGAAGCGCACACACCTCATGTCCCTCGCACGACAGCCCATAATGAAGGACAAGGTTAGCACGACTCGCTTTATGCTGGTGTCTGCACCCTGCGTTGAATGCCTTCCTTCGAACAGGCGTTGCTGACACGGCGCATTGTTCGCAGTGCGCCCCTGCTGCCGCACTTTCCGAGCGACCCCCATGTTCACGTCAAACAGCACGCCGATCTCACTCTTCCCTTTTTTGTTGAGATTTTAAAATCACACGCCCCTACAACGCCTGCTCCTTATACTTGCATAAGCGTGCCCTGTCGTAGCACTGCCGTTCTTTGTATAGCGCCGTCAATAGTGAGCTTACGGCTGAATGTGCGGAAACAAAGATATAGGCAGCAGCGACACAGGCGAGCCTTAATTTCGTCGTCCCGAATTTGATATTTCTTCTTCTTTCGTTCCCGCCTTGACACAAGACCTGCTTTCTGGCTGAAGATTCAGCAGCCGCTTGTTTTTATCCTTGCGGTCGCCGTTCGCAGCCTTGCGGCGGACGGATCCGTATTCCACGAGGAAATAATTAAACGGAACCAGCGCTGCGGGCCAGCCGCCGCTATCGGGATTTGAAGGGCTCGGGGTGCTTTTACTCTCACTCTGAATCTTGTTTTTATGTCTGCTTTCATTTTGAAGGAGGATTCTGCGGCGCTTCTGCATTTACTTTCATTACTTACCATTAGTGTGTTTTTTTTTTACTTTTCTCTCACTCATTGTTTGAATGAACTAAATGAAAAGGAAAAAGGAAACAGGCGGTAAGTTATGGAAATAAATGCAGTTTCCATGCTATTAACACTTGAGCGATTTTCTTTCATATCGATCATAGTTACTTGTGCTCCATATAACGGCAGCGTCTTCTACAGCGAGAAGCTTTGTTAGCTTGCTTGTCGGAGAGTTAGCCAGCTATCCAGCGTCTTGAGGGCCTCCTTTCGGACAATGGGCTTTTATTCAGGTTAGTTAGGGGGCAGAAAAGGCACTGTAATTGCGATCGGACAAGATGCGAGTGCTGTAAAAAATGTGCGTTGTGTTCAGGCATACAGTATCGAAGGACAATGAACAGGTAACGGGCGGTTGGGAAAACCGCGCCCTCCTGGACAACTGCCACAACAGAAGTAACATCAATGAAAACATGTGTTGGCCATTGAAAATATGTGTTCGCAAAGTTTGTGAGGTACTGTGATCTCATTGGATAGAGCAATGAGCAAAATCTACTATAATGTTTTAGCTGTGGTGTTTTTGGGTATTATAACTATAGCTCTTTTCGCATTTTGAAACAAGGGCCGTCGGATGTAAAATACACTTACTGGACGGCCGTGTTCCTAAACTCTTGTGGGAGAGGTGACAACAAAAGCTTTGATGATATTGCACTGGTGTTAGAACGACGCCACCACTTCAGCCCTGATGATTGTGCTGTCTTTAATGAAAGAAAAAGTAAAAAAAATGAACCGCACTGAGCATTAAAGGTTGAATAATGGCCAAAAATTTCTCGAGCTAAGCCTACGGCTTAGCGCAGCAGTCAGCAGAAGCTATTACAATTTGGTTTAACCACATAGGTTAATGCCATCCTCCTCACCGTCTCTGTCTCTTCCCTCTTGCACTTTCTTCTCTCCTCTCCCTTCAATGCGGAGTGGAGGATTTTCCTCTCGCCACTTTGTGGCGACCATTGAATTTAAATTAATAAATTCATATCATTTCAAGTATATTAATACATTTCACTGAATATTTAAGATTTCACTTGTTTTTTTGTAGGTTCCATGGTAGAATTCAGTTCTATAAGGTGAATGCAAAGCTATAAGAGCTTTCGCTGTAGAGAACACCGCAAATGTGAATTCTGGATGAATCAACAAGGCTAGACGCAGTTGTGCTAGTCGGTCGGCTGTGAACGATGGCAATGTCGGCCCCGTGATTGTACACTGCTTGCCAATACTGACAAGGGCGATTTAACCTCACATCTATAACGAGGTCCTGCGCTGTTTGTCGCGTACGCAAGCAAGTGAACTGCAAGCATAACCCGCGTTGTCTTTTCTATTTCGCACCAACCAATGAATGAAATTTCGTAGTAATAGGATGTGCAAATCATTTTTTGACGCAGATGCATTGTAGACGTAAGACTGTATGTAATCTGTAGCTGTAAAAAAAATCTGCACTTTTTTAGCATTTTGTAAAAAGAAAAACTGGGACCCCATACTCCATGCTATGGAAGCTATTGTTTGCACTGACTGTCTTCAGGAAGTTTAGGCACAATTTAAAAAGGTACTTCAGGTACCTAGATAAAGATTTACGTTTTGTTCTTAACAAGCGCCCATGTTGCTCCTGAGAATGTGAAGTGCTTTCCGAGCTACGCTCTGACTACAGCCAGCCTATCACTTACAATTCTTTTTCCTTCCTCAAAACACAGGCCGTGTACTCTCCTTAACATGCCTCTTTTAATGGCGTTCGCTTTTCCCACTCCGTTGCCAATCCTTGGTTTGTCTAGAGCTTTTCATTCTTGGTCGGTAGACACTACTAGATGAAGTGGCGCACGTCTTTCCGTCGGCACCGTCGTTTCTTCGAAAGCTTCCGTGTAAAGCGTCTAAGCTGGGGTGGAAACAGCGTCTGAAGCGTTTCCGACAAAGCGCTGCCCCAAGAAAGATATTAAAGAGCAAAATGGGAGAAGTAAATGCAAGAGGATAACATACTGACCGGAATGATCGCAAGAAGTTTAGAATGAAAGAAGACGATAAAAAAGTAAGCACTGAATTCAAAGTACAAAGTGGGGCACAGCCAGCTAGCGGTAATCTACTGGCGCATCATGGTGAGAGTCGGGAGCGAGGAACTGATCCGCAAAGCCTGGCGAAGGCGGAAGCTTCCTGTCATACAGGGGAAAGGTCGGCGACTAAAGGAAGCCTACGAGAAACAAACAAGTTAAAGGTTGACGCGAAAGGAAGGCCCACTGTCCAAGGCCCAGCTCTAGAGGAGGATTTAGATGGGAGAACCCGCTGAGTAAGATATGCTGCCGCGTCAGATCAAGAGGAGTCACACGCGTCTTCTCCTCCACTTCGTGTGTGCCTTTGTTCTCTACATGGCTCGTCACCGGATTCCCCGAGTTTCCGCTCTTCCCACGGTCGGTAAGCGAGGAGGGACGACGTCTGCGCGCAATGCATACAACTCGGGTCGCTTGTTGGTCGCTGCTTCCCGAGGTCGGCTGTGAGCGCCCGCTACGATCGGCGGTGAAGTAGCACGGCTTGCTGAGCGAATCCACACCCATTGTAATCTGTAGCTACGCTTCTGGATGCCGCTAACTTGAGCCTCCAGCTTCACAGCGTTTTTTTTTTATTCCCTGGCTAGTCTCTGTGCAGTTGCTTCAAAGTCGTGGTGTTTGGGAGCGTTGTTTCCTTCCTATCAATGCCGTTCATAATGCGGTATATCTTTCATGTCAACGCTACCATTTTTTTCTGCCGAGGTTTATATACTATCTGAAGCTCCTTGCCAGCACTTCTCCCTTTCTCTCTTTGACTTCTTCGTGCTGCTATTTTTGTTTTAGTAAGTGTGGCCAGTGGGGGGCATTAGCATTTTCGTCCGTCGTTGCTTTTGCTGTAAGCATTCTTTTATATGTTGAGCCATTGCAAAGTTGTCTTCTCAAGACTGCAGAAAACGGTTTTTATTTGGCTGTCGCACCTGAAAACCTGATTTTATGCCCTTTGGGCTTCAATGACTTTGTGTAGGTATACTTGGGCAAAAAAAAAATAAATAAGTGCGCGTATTCAGAAATCGCGGAGAGGAGTTTATGTATTGATGTGTCATGGCTTAAAAAAAAAAAAGAAAACAACGTCAGTAGTTTGTCCTGAGGAAAAAAGCTTGAACTCCGGAAAGCAGTATAAACAAAAAATGACCACGCCCAAGGAAGCTGAGGTAGAGAATTGCCTGGGGCTAAAAGAAAACAGAAAATAACTGGGGCAAGGGTGCGCACCCGTACAAAGTGGCTACTGAGATGGACCGAGCGACGAAAAGCCAATAACCGTTGGCCTGCGGCGGTTCCTCTCAAGGAGTCTCTATCTCTTCATTTTTGGCCACCAGAAAGTTGACAGGAGAATGGGTCTTGACGGGTCGTTTGTCCCGGTCAGCGCGGCCATGTTCACTGCGGAGACGTGGGAAGTGAACTCGACCCCGATTGTTTTTCTCCCGCGAAATGAGATGGCAGAGCGAACAGCGGAAGTAAAGAGACGGGAAAGGAAGTAACCAGGAAGCGCGGCCGCAATAACTGAGGATGGGCGAGCCCTAGAAAGTTGTCCGAGCTGCGCACTGCTCAGAACTATGGTTTAACAGGCAAGTGGTTACCGTAGCAGCCTGGCACATTTTAACCGATGAGAGTTATGCGTCCGTAATAAAAAAATAAATACAGTCGAAGATGCGTTGACATCTTGACGACCTGTCAGAACTTTGTCGCAGGGCAGCGGAGTGAACGGCCTGTAAAGAAGGGGAACTGACGATGACCACGCAGGGTGACAGGAACTGAGAGAGCCCGCGATTTTGCCGCTTGTGCTGCTGTAATGATGGATGACCTCCCTAGGTCCTTTCAGACTGCTGGGTAGCTCCACTCTTGATACGAAGAGAGTCTGGCTCATTTTACGCTTTTCTTTTTCTGAAGAAAGATTCTGATTAAAGTCTTTTAAGGTTTGGTCAGTTGTGGCGTGGAACCTGTCATCGAACACTAAAGCGGTTCGAACTGCGGTGGCGGTAGCGAACCCTAGAGCGGTTCATCTCTAGGGTTCCCCGCGGCAACAGCAGCTGCACTCCCTAAGTCCTGTAAAATACGTACTGCAATTGCAATATCATTGCAATTTAGCTGCGCTGCCATACCGGCCCCGTGTTTGTAAATCAAATAACGCAGCGCTCATATGCACTGATCACGTGGGCTAGAAAAACAGCGTGCAAGCTATCTAGACTCCAACTCCATTCTAACTAGCTCGAGTCTGAATTGTTATTTTTTTTTTAAGTTTTAAGTTTTATTTTATTTTAAGGCTGCCATAAGCTTCAATAATCAAGCATACCTTAGGCTATCTGCAACCGCTCTGTGTTGCGTGTCCAAAATAGCGAATAGATTTATTTCAAGTAGTGGCGATCGTTTCAATAAAAGGAATCTCGGTTTGATATCCGAATTCTATGGCATGAGACTAAAATTAAATATCTATTGTCCTTTGCAAACTTTCATTCGTCTTCTATTTTCTTTGTTGCAGCTTTCAGGTGCCATTTTGATGCTTCCGAATTTCAGAGCTCTTGCGACAGAACTGTACGAATAAGCAAAAAAATGATGACACCTCAATCGGAAATCGAACCGCTTGTCGATGACTTTGAGCACTCGGCCGTCGCTGCAGCCTCTCGCTCTCCGTGTTCTCACTGGTAGCCTCTCTCGCTATGCTTTGGAGGTCGTCATCGCCGCGAATCGTAGCTGAGCCTGGTAGGTGGTGCGTTGGGCGAGAAGGTGTGGAGGGACGCAAGCGCAGTTATTCCCGCATGACCTCGTTAGTCTTCTCCAGCCGCATGTTCGCTATGCCCGCTGAAGAGCGGGCGAAGGCTGTGACACGTCAAAGAGAGAAATAAAGCAAGATACGCCATGCATGCTGTCTAGCAGTTAAAAAAGGAAGCGGCGGCTTGTGGCGGCACGTAATGCTTCAAAAGTAGCCAAGGAAACCGAACATAGCAAGCAAATAAGACAAGACAAACTACTCGGGGCATTTACCAGTAAAGCGCCTGTCCCGGCTAATGTATCTCTCAGTTGCCCAGATTCTTTTTATATAATACAGAAAGAAAATAGATCAATGAAGCTAAACAAGCAAGGACTGCATAACCACTAGTTCTACCACATGAGCCAGCCCTGTTTCTTAATAAATTAGCGAAACGAGCACTCGCTAACTGCAATGATCGTTGCCACATGTGTTGTGATTTACCGTTTGCGGTTTAGGCTATCATAGTTCACCCCTCTTGCCGCGCTGCACCGTACTTCGTTGTGCTGTTTTGTAGTCGTGCTGTTTTTTCCCTGCGCTCTTCTGTCGTCATCCTGTTTTTTTCGCTGTGCTGTTCTGTCGCTGTGCTGTTTTGCCCGACGTGCTGTTCTGCCGCTGTGCTGTTTTGCCCGACGTGCCATTTTGACGCGTGCTGTTTTTCCCCTGTGCTGCTTTTTGGCCACGCTGCTTTTTTCCTGTGCCATTTTGTCGCTGTGCTGTTTTTTGTGAGCTGTTTTGACGCATGCTGCTTTGACGTGGGCTGTTTTTTTCATGTCCCCGTAAATTCGCATTCAGGCTGGATCGCAGCCTTGTACTGACTGGTCAGCTGTTTCTTCCGCCTTTTTCGCCGCCGCGGTGGCTCAGCGGCTATGGTGCTCGGCTGCTGACCCAAAAGACGCGGGTTCGATCCCGGCCGCGGCGGCTAGAATTTCTTTGGAGGAGAAATTCTAGAGGCCCGTGTACTGTGCGATGTCAGTGCACGTTAAAGAACCCCAGGTGGTCTAAAATTCCGGAGCCCTCCACTACGGCGTCTCTCATAGCCTTAGTCGCTTTGGGACGTTAAACCCCATAAACCTAAACCTAAACCTTCCGCCTTTTTCCTTCAGTCACGTTTCACTGACGAGCATGCAACTTACTGCAACAATTCGTTTCCCAGCTTCAGGAACTAACGGGTGCTACAAGTGGCGGTTATGACCAAACGGGGGTCTTCCGAACGCAAAACATTTCAGCCTTGCTCGTTACCGAGAGTACGTGAAAGCATGAAATGCATTGCAGAGAAAGCATGGCATAATCTACGAAGGCCTCCTTCGAAAATGTTGACTTTCAAAGTGGTAAGCTCTCCTCCGCTGGTTTCACGCCTTGAGCGGAAGTGGTGTTGACCAGGGAGTCATGCCACAGCGTCCATACGAACATACAAGGCAATGAATCTACGGCATGGGTTATTCAATTGCAGCGGTTGTGATCGCGAGAAGGACAAACGAAAATTTACTGGCCTTCACTGGCCTGTCGGCTGTTAATAATTGGGCTACTATCACTGCCGGGCTTGTATAGAAGGAAGCTTGAAACCAGAAATACGCAACGAATGACAGACGTCGTAGCATCCTCGTCCGCCGAAGTGACGACGACGGTTGCGTCAGCAGATACCCTCAGTTACAGCATCATCATCATCAGTCTCACTACGCCACCTGCACGGCAAAAATCCTCTCCCATGCCTCTAGAATTAACCCCGTCCTTTGCCAGTTCCGACCACAGATTTATTAATCTCATCCTGCCATTTAACTTTCTGCCGCCCACTGCTAAGAGTGTAGACGGAGACGGGGACGTAGGAAGAACAGAAAGACGGGCGCTC
This sequence comes from Amblyomma mixtum, assembly GCF_055824585.1. Taxonomy (NCBI): domain Eukaryota; kingdom Metazoa; phylum Arthropoda; class Arachnida; order Ixodida; family Ixodidae; genus Amblyomma; species Amblyomma mixtum. Next base: position 104,353,630 of record NC_143017.1, on the reverse strand, counting down.
GTGGTATATTCATGGTTTACCAAATCGACCAAACGTCTTTTTTGCCTCTACTTGCTTGCCGTCTCTTGGAATCCATTCCGTTACCATTAGAGAGCAGCGGTTATCTTTCGTTCGCATTACATGCCCTGACCAAGCCCATTTCTTCCTCTTGATTTCGACTAGGATGTCATCAGCCCGCGTTTGTTCCCTCACCTACTCCACCCGCTTCCGATCTATTAACGTCACACCTATCATTTTCCTTTCCATAGCTCGCTGCGTTGTCCTAAATTTCAGCTGGACCCTCTTTGTTAGCCTCCATGTTTATGCCCCATAGGTGAGTACCGGTAGGATACAGCTGTTGTATACTATTCTCTTGAAGGATACTAGTAAACTGCCATTCGTGATCTCAGACAATCTGCCATATGCGCTCCACCATCCTTCTAGTTATTTCCCTCTCATGACACAGATTAACGGTCACTACCTGCCCTAAGTAGACGTATTCCCTTACCATTTCCAGCGCCTCGCTACAAACTGTTAACTGCTGTTCCTCTGCGAGAATGTTGAACATTCATTGGGGTGCGGCCTGATCTCGGTGACTAGAACCGACAACGCTTTCCCTCACCACAGCAGGATTTGGCCACCCTGGTGTAGTACTTGGCCGCAACATCAATTAACCCTCAATTACACTCCACCCTTACATTTGATCATCAGTGCCACGAAAGTACTCTTTTACAGATGCGCCGTGTCTGCTCATTGTTTGGAGAAAGCTTGAGCGCACGTCAGTACAACCTTGATATTTGGGTCCCTTTCATGTAGTCCGGTACCGTGGCTTCCGAGAGATGCGGGCAAGTAATCCGGCTTAGCACAGGGACAGGGAATCGGCTTAGCACATTCGGAGTTACGCGTTGTCCGCGGTAACCTAATCTTCGCCATTAGCCTAGAGCCACACGCGGTGCGTCGGGAAATGGACTTCATATTCTCAGCAGGTTCAGCGGCATGCTATTCTCAGGTTCGGCTGAATTTCGCTGGGTTTGCCAAGAGTGAGAGAATGGGTAGTACAAGCATTTAATGCCCAAAAAGTGCCGGTTCGTAACAGACTCTGAAAGAATAAGATAAATTCTGCGAATGGAGAAGTAGGTACTCAGAAAAAGAAGTTGAAGTGAGCAAAGAGTTTGTTTACCTGCCTTTCTCTGTCTGTGTTTAGAGCGTGGCTTTTAAAATGCTGCAGAGAACATCAAGCCCATTTGGCTCCAGAAGCCATAGTGGGTGGCATGGGCACTTTGCAGAAGTAATACTGAGCGGAAATAATACCACAATTCCAAAGATAAAACTAGGTTACTCCCTGCGCACACTCTATTTTTCTTGCATAGGTGAACTTGGACTGCATTCATCGCAGCCATGTTTATTGTCGATGGGTGCATCCTTGAGAACTGACGAAACCCTAATTTCAATGCATGCAACTTTCGTCATAGCTTGTGCTAACTCATGACCCTTTTGTTTACATTACCCAACACCCAGTTCTCAATCAATCAATCTCATGTTTCACTATCAACATTTTTCAGCATTATTTTTGCATTGGACCTTGAGACGTGAAAGCACGGCTTTGCGATATTCTGGCCCAGAAAAAAAAAATTCTTAACTCTTGGTTCTGCGCCATGCAAAGTGCCGTGGGGTTCGTCTTAAGCAGTTCCCAAAACTGCGTTTTGGGAACGGAATATCTAATCACAACGGACCTTGCAATGTTTTTTTTTTTTTTTTTTATACGCGAACACCGATTTCTGTCGTAACGAGGTACGTTGTTTTAAAATTGTTTTATCAACCACGGTGGTGCTTGAATTGGTCGAAAAATAGGCATTTTTTTTTAACCCAGGTATCTTTGCGGTGCGTCACCATGTGACGGAGTCTGATTCGGCGGAAGCTTATTTTGTTCATCTTCAGAACTGGCGCCACGACTCGCTTACGGACTAGCACCGAGTTGCGGCGTAAGCAAGATGCCAAATGGCGCTGCTGTCGCCGGCTGACACAACTGGAGTAGAGCTGGGGGTGAAAACTAGGCTTAGCGCCCATAGGAATACATGGAAGCAAAAGTTTCCAAAGTAGTTTTCTGATTTCACACTGCACCATTGATGTCCCATCATGAAGAACAACCAAGCTCACCCTAGAACAGATTCTGAAAGTACGAAGCGTCATTTCGAAGGCGATATATTTTTAAAACACAGCGTTAAGTTTTCGGGGGGAAAGGGGGGGGGGGGGGGGGGGCGGTGAGTGATTACCTGCTGGTGGTACAGAATGGGAGCCCGGCCCATTGAAACGCTTGCAAAGTACGCGACGTCATCTGGATTTATATATTTATAACTCCACAGTAACTGCGTAATGTGAAGCCTCGTGTTGGTTCTGTGATCACATTACCACAATGAAAATAACCTAAAGTACTTGAAGCTCAAGCGAGACAGAAGTATTATCAAGAATATTTATACCGAAGACCCCAACAATAGCCAGATACAGTCTATTCAAGATCTACCATTCGACTGCTGGTATGTAAAAACTGAAACAGTTCTTTGACTTTATGGCGTTAGTACTTTTTAATCAGCTGTCATGGAGAAGAATTCGGACAGAGTATTACAAATAAGCTGGTTTGAGACAAGTTGTAATATACCCCCCCCCCCCCCCCCCCCCCCCCCCCCCCCCCCCCCCCGCGTCGGTGGCACCGGTTGCAGTAAACACTTTTGAGACCAGTTAAATGGAGTACATCGTCTGAAGTGTACCAGGCGTCAGTTACCACAATGATGTCAAATTTAAAACGAATGCTATCAAAAAAAGCTGTCAAAAAAAGCTGAAGACTGCGCATTGCGGCGCAAGAAAGTAAGATAACCATTTATATTTCGTACTATCACACCATTTGCAGCGGTCATCACGAAAGTACGGCGGGAATAGTTTAGTACTTCAAGAGCGAAATTTCTAGACATTTTTTCCGGGTCAGCTTCTCATGTGGTTGAGATGAGAGTGCAAGTTTCCATTTTCCGCGCAAAAATCTTTCCATCTTTCACCAGGCAAATGCCTAGGCTATTTCCTTTATATTTCTTTGTAGTTTGTCCGAGTACTTCTTTCAGTTGTGGGCACAGGTTTTCGTTAACGAAAACTGCCTCCGTCACGGAAAATCCCAGGACTTCTGTCGTGAACCATGTCTTTCTCGCCTTTTCGACAACCGCATCCCGCTTTGTTCTTTGGCCAAAAGCCACAATAATATTCGGACCCTAACTGGGATTCTGTGCGTACACGACGGCAAAACTCGACAATCTCCTGTTTTACTGAATCGCCCAACACATGACCAAGTTTACCAATGAAATCAATGAAGTTTTCATTTTTGTTTAGTGGAATTCTCTTGATTTCCACATTTATTTTTTTTTAGTAGTATCTTGGGGAGTTATTTTCAAAGCATTGTCGCCCTCTTTGTTAATCCCTGCTTTCGCACTAAAACCGAAATTGAACGCTCCGGCGAAGCCTTACTTGCTCTGAGGAGTAAGTGCCCTGGGCTTCTGTTAATGGTTTCCTGAGGCGAACGTTGTCCCTAACATATTGGGTAGCATTGTGGCATGAGCCATTTCCTTATTTATTCCTCCCACCTGCATCGTGCGGCAGCTGTCACTTGTGACATTAGGGATGACGGGCAGATTAGCTTTTCTTGAACTGTACTACTGGTACACAGCCGAAACAGGTCTTTCGTTAAAAAGAAACGTTCCCATAACGCACGCCACTTTGGTTTGGTTTGGTTTTTAGGGGTTTAACGTCCCAAAGCGACTCAGGCTATGAGAGACGCCGTAGTGAGGGGCCCCGGAAATTTCGACCACCTGGAGTTCTTCATTAATGCTGATCAGAACTGCTGTCTATTAAAAACCTTAAATTGACGACGGTACCTAATCGAAGGTTTATAGGCTAAAAAGCGTTCCAAATGCGAGCGTTTACCGCCGTCTGGGCCTCGTACTCGATTGCAATGAGCGTGCATGCCCACTTAGAAGATACGAGGATACCCCATGAAATGACCAGGCGAATTTATTTATTTAGCAACTACTGCCGGCCTGTGTTACAGGCCTTAGGCAGGACTGAGGTACAGGCATATTGATAAGAATGACAAGTACATTGCAAAAGAAGCAGCTATCGAACAGAGTAAAAATCAGAACATGCAACGAAAAATTGATTACAACGGCAGAGAACTTGTAATGACATCGAACTTGGCAGCAAACGAAGGCATCGGACTTGGCCAAAAACAGGGATACGTAAGAGCCCTATGCTTCATTCAGAGTTTCTGAAAATAAAATTACCGATTCCCAATTGACAATGTGAGCAGGTAAACCATTCCACTTAGTGAGAGTATGGGGAAAGAATGAGTACTTAAAAACATTTGTTTTACATGAAAACGCGGCAACTTTTTTAGTATGGTAGGAGCGTGTAGGCGTCGAGATGTGTCCTCAACTAAAATTCCTTCCTCTATTGTTGGATTATTGGGGTAATACAGGTAGAATAACTTTAATTTCTCACGCTGACGACGCATGGCCAGCTGTTCAAGTCCTGCGGTTTGCACTAGGGCTGTTGGGGAAATATCCTAACTGTAACAATTAAAGATAAACCTAGCTGCTTTGCATTGGACATTTTCTATTTTACGTTTGTTACTTTCGGTCCAGGGATCCCACACTGCCGCAGCATATTCCAACATTGGCCGAGCAAATGTTTTATAAGCTAAAAGCTTTATTTCTTGTGGGGATTGTGTCAGCGTCCTTCTCAAAGAGTGCAGTTGTCTTAGGGGTTTATCTTTTTCTATATACGATATGTGCTCGTTCGATCGAAGGTGAGAGGCTATCTGAATTCCTAAGTATTTAAAAGCGTTGACAACAAAGACGGGCTCATTGTCTATACGGTATGTAAAACTTAAAGGATTCTTTTTACGTGTCACAGTCATTGCTACTGTCTTGTTGGAATTAAGTCATTTGCCACGTGGAGCACCATTTTTCTACTGCAGACAGTGAATCGCTTAAAAGGAGTTGATCTTCAGGGCTAGAAATGTCTTGATAAATTATGCAATCGTCTGCGAAAAGCCGCGTTTTAACATGTATGTTGTGAACTGTGTCATTAATAAAGACTAGAAAGAAAAGGGGACACAAGACTGAGCCCTGCGGAATACCGGATTCTACTGGGACAGCATCAGAGAGGACACCATCAACAACCACACTTGGACGTCTATGCGAAAGATAGGCTTCGATCCATGAGAGCAGGCACTTGTGTTTCAATATAGGTTTTAACTTCTGCAATAATTTTTGATGAGACACACGGTCGAATGCTTTCTCGAGATAAAGAAAAACAATATCAACTTGATTATTCCTATATAGTGCTGCCGCTAAATCGGGAACTGTTGCAATAAGTTGTGTTACTATGCAGAGACCGCGACGGAACCCGTGCTGACGGTTATCAAGGACGTGGTTCAACTCGAGAAAGTTAGTGAAGTTTTTACAGGTGATGTGTTCAAGCAATTTTACTGAAGTGCACAAAAGAGAAATTGGCCGGTAGGAAGAAGGTGCTGATTTGTGCTGTTCTTTGGGAATCGGGGTGGTTTTTGCGAGTTTTTAATCACTTGGCAATTCTGAACAGTTTAGTGATTTTTTATATATTAAAGTTAAGTATTTGGCGGACCATTCAGCTTACCGTACTAGAAAGACATTAGGTATTTCGTCAATCCCTGGCGACTTCTTTGTGTCCAAATTAAGCAGAACAACTAGCACACCTTCCTCAGTTATGCAAATGTCAATGATTAGTGCCAGATAATCAAAAGAAGAAAAATGCGGCGTGCAACCGTCATCGTGAGTGAATACCGAGCTCAAGTACTGGTTGAGCGCATGTGCCGTTTCTAACTTGTCGTGCATATTCGCACTATCTGCAGAAAGGCCAAGAATCAATTTCTTGCGTGGCGCGAGATGTCAAAACTTGCTTGGAGAAGAAACAAAGAAATTTTTCATGCGTACAGTGTGGGATTGGTCTTTCGTTGTATTGATAGCGTTCCGCACCGACAAGCGTAGCATGGAAATCTTATCGGCAGTGGCCGATGAAGGACGCTTTGAGTGTTGTTGTCTCGCTTTCTTAAGTTTACGTCCCAGACGCGCAATATCTTTTGTCATCCAAGGATTGCTATTGCGAAAAATTTTGCGTTTTCTTGGCACAAAATCGCTTATACATTGGTGAACTAAGTTTTTGAAGAAGCACCTCATGTGCTCAACAGAGGTACTCTGTGTTTCGTACAAGCAAAAAAAGGAAGAAAGTGAACTGACGTGCATCTAAGATATCGACATCACATGAACGTGAGAGGATTGGGATAATTGTCTTTCTCTTCTGAACCTTTGATATAGGGTGCAATTCCAAAGTTAGACTTGACATTTTATGGTCTGATATTCCCTCTAAGACAGTCACACAAGGTGTTCGGCGTAGCAGGTTGACACGGCTTTATAGTTGACACGGATTCTCCTACCTGCTTTAACTTCGCTTCTATGCCATCTAAGCGGTTATCAATAGTATTCTATCCTTACAGTAACTGTTGGAGCAGCTCTGCTGTATTACCAGGCACAGGGTTACACTCAACATCTCCGCAAAGCGTGAGAAGAGCAACAAAAACATTCTGTATGTGTGAACATAAAGTACACACACCGTGTAAATATAAATAAATATTTAGCCACGCGTTTAGCCTTACTGACGAGAGCAGCTCCGTCTATCGGAGCCCAGTGCACTGATCTCTACCGCGCTAGTGCACATCGAAGGCGGATTTTTTTGCGCATTGCACCAGTTCACTGCAAATAAGCATAGCGGCGAACCCCTACGCCTGCTCGCACCAGCTCACCCTCGTGTCGTGGTGTCCGTGGTGAATGAGCGGCGAGTCTAATGGAGTACCCTCAACACTCACTCGCGCTGCCCACCCATCACGACAAAAGTGCGGCTCGCCACTCTGCGAACGCCGGTACAATGTGGCGGTTTGCGTCATGGCGTGTACGCACAAGCCAGCGTTCATCAGCTTGCTAAACCTCGCTTCACCCTTCTCGCTGCAACACCTATTGACCACCAGCGGCTCCAGTCCCCGCCTCTGTACAAGCGTACAGAAACAAGAGGATGCGAGGCAGAACAGCTACTCGTGCTGCGCTAATGCGGCCAGTCACGGCAAGGCGGCTGAACAGGGAGCCGTGAAAGACGAGCGCATTACTAGAACGCGCTGTACTCCCGCCCGCCCGCTGGCCTGGTTATGCTTGCTATTTTGTTTTCTTGGCGCATGGGAACCGGTGCGAGCTAACATCTGCGTTTTTGTCTGCGTTGCTGGATTCGGGGAGCGCTGCGCAGAGCAAATCCAGCGTTATCCGTGATTACCGCTCGGGATGGCGTTCCGCGCCGCAACGAACGAGCGAAAGCGGTGGCGCGCGCAAGTTTCTCTCCATTGCTGCCCTTATGGGGGAAGCCGGAAGAGGCTACGCTGTAGTACACTGGCGACGCGTCGCGGCGTGTGGAAGAGGAGGTTGGGGAGGAGGACCCGCGGTTGGAACGCGTTCCAGCTCGCTCCGAAAGCAAACAGTAGAGGCGTTCGCCACCGCTCCATTCTGGCCAATTCGTTCACGCTCCATTTGAAAGCGTGAATTGGCCGCGAGGGCGGCGGCAGTCGTTCAAAGCGTGGTCTCCCGCGACTTACCCTCTTCGTTCTCCTCCCTCCACCCTCTTCCAATCCCTACTTCCCGATAAGGCGGTTTGTGTCCATCCCTTTCTCTTTGGATCAATGCCTATCGCGAATTTTTTATTTTTTTTGCACGGGTTTGGCGGGTCGGACGGCGACGACGCGGTCGCTGTGACCGGCCGGCTGTGGTTCCTGCGGGTGTGTAGCCGACCCTCCACTTCTCGCCGTCTACCCCAACTCCCAAAGCGACCAAGCCTCGCCATCAACTCGTTGTCCTCTCTTCCCTGATTCTCCTTCTATTCCTTTCATGGTCGCCAGGGAATTTCGCACGGAACGGCGTGGTGGGTGTCGGCCACTTCCGAGATGGCACGTGATGGCCGTCTGCACATCGTCTTCCGCTAAGTAGGGATGCACTCGGGATGACAGTTTTATCGATTGTCCCGAAGGAAGAAGAGCCTCTGCGCTTTTTTTTTTTTATACCCCTGCAAATTAGGCTTCCCTCAACTCCCCATCTCCCTCGTTCTTTCGAAGCTTCCCCTTGCGACTGTGGGACGGCGATGCGTCAGGAAAATTGAGGGAATGGCCCTAGACTAACGTATGTCTCGAAAAGATGCGGCCGCTGGAAGAGCACCCGCCTCCAAGCCATCTCCGGTCTGCGGTCGCGCCTTGCTTCGTCTCACTGCGCTCCCCGCCACAAATCGCATAACTCTTGTGGACGCGCATGAAGAGCTTTGAGTGCTTAGGACTGCATCTGAGCATCGGCCGCCCGGACCGTTTCCGGTTGAGGAGTACGGTATAGTATGCAGATAAAATCCTGCGAGATATTAGGGCACATGTGATTGTTTGAAATGCGGCTACCAGGGATCAATAAAGACAAAATACGTACGAAACAAAAGCTAGAAGCCGCCGTGGACGTCGCTCCCTACGTGTTTTTTTTTATTCCTTTCAAATAAGTTTGAACTTTATTGTGTTTGTTCGCCTAATGAATGCACTTTTTTCCGCAAAAATTATTTGAAAAACCAGAGATGCATTCACTACAAGGGTTGAAATATTCATAAGAAATCTGAAACGATAAAAGCAGGAGGAAAGATAAGTTGGTAGAATAAATGCCTATCCGGTATGGCCGGACCCACAAACAAAACAAAGCGTTCAGTTCAGCAGTTTTCTTGCTGGAGAGCACGGTCGACGTTTTTATCTGAAATCCGCACATTAACTCGTGTAGCGGCCCATAATGACGTCCAGAGGAGGGGCTGAACTGGAGATCAGTATGGTGTAGCTCGCTGCATTCAGCGGAAAACTGAACTTCAGCAGGTAGCTGCGATAATTATTATCGCTATTCACTTTTTGACCGTTTGTGATTTTCATTGGTTTTGGGATCACTCGCGGAATCTCCTTCTTGGCTGTTTTCCCCGTTGGATCAGGTATAGTAGTCTTGGCATTCGAGAGATGGAGGTTTGCGATACCGTTTAGTTGGTTAGACGTTCTGAACTGCTTTCACTATCATAAGTAGCAGGCTGCGCGCCAAAAGAAAAGGATGCGTAGAGTACGCGAGTGACAAGTAAGTGCACGGGAATAAATATATAAATGCGCCAAGTCATCCAAACTAAAGCTTGATCCACCAGACCTTATGGGCGCCGTAAACTGCGTAATTCACAGCCGCATAGGCCTTCGCATTAGATAATATGGGCGAAAAATTTCCGTCTGCCATACGAGAAACACCATATAAAAGAACGTGTTCCACAAACCAGAGAAGCACTTGTGCTGTATGTGTATACGTGGAGCTTTCCAGATAGAACCCACGTTGAGGAAGGTTGCTCAGTCGTGGAATATGGCCAAACACAAGAAGGCGTTATGAGGTAAAGCACCGCCTATGGTGCTGATTAACATTCGATACGGTGTGTTCCCTGATGGTAGGCAAACAAGGAGCTTGCTTCTCTGTAACCAGCAAGAACCGGCAAGGCTGTATGATACACCTACCAGTGCGACTTCAGACAGAATCTCTAGGGATTCAGACCTGCCTGGCTATACGAGCAAACGTAACGTAACTGGAGTGAACTGTGCTTGAAACGGAGGAGAGAAACGCCAGGGCCTGTATCCCAAATTGCGTCAATTTTAGAGACGTTCCTTTCGGCGACTCCTCATTGGCCAAAAATCTGGAAGCGAATGTGCAGTCTCAGATGGAGGAAAAAGTGTCGAAGGAAGTGAGCCGTGACGTCACGCATGAGGCGTGCGCTCTCGTAGCGATTGCATAAAACCATAAAGAGGAAAATATACAACATGGCGGCAGCTCTGGAGCGCAGCCTCTCCCTTCAGAGTGAGTCAATCCATCAGTGTTACTGCGTTTTTCGGCGCGTCATCTGTATAACAATCGTGCACGGGGTTTTCGCTTCGTCTTGTTTTACCGATAATTAATGATGGATGATAAAATTGCAACATTTTTTATTTTTATTACCCCCAATTGAGGATTTCCAAGGACCAGATAAACATCGGTTTGTTGGCAAAATGATTTGCCTTCTGAAAGTCAGACGGTGGCAATATAACTGGAATTATCGCTGTTTTTGCATTTCAGCTCACCGAACTAGAAGTGTGTTTTTTTTTTTACAAATAATGCTTGTGAATTATTACCGCTCGCTGTTATTAACGGGCATTTTTTGAATGGACAATGCGAGGAAATTTCAGTCAAGATTTATTTAAGGTTCCAATTAACGCAATAAACCTATCATAAATTGATAAAATCAGCCTTCATGCCAATGTTCAAGCTACGGCAGAGTCAGCCCTTGTGGAAGGGCTGAATCATGTGTGGCTAAATTCATATTGCAACGGATATTCACAGAAGACGATGAGAAGGAAGTGCCTGACTGGTGCGCGCGCTATTGTTCGGTGCTTCCTGTGTTGTTCGCTCTGCGCTCCGGTCGCCCTTGCTTGTGACTAGCCTTTCGGGCAACGTAACATCTTTGGTGGAGCGTGCCGGGTATCGTTCCCAGCACCACGGAGCTCCGAAGCGGTCGTCAAACCGGTGCTACTACCATCATGGCCCCACCCAGCGAGTCGCCGACCACTTCTGCTGCTCCTTTCGTGGTCATGGCTTCGTCCCGTGACCCCGGTACATTTTCGGGAAACGACGGCACCGATGTCGACGACTGGTTAAGCCTTTACGAAAGAGTAAGCGCATATAACCGGTGGGACCAAACGTTAATGCTTGCTAACGTAATTTTCTATCTGAATGGAACGGCGAGGGTGTGGTTTGAAACCAACGAAGAAGAACTTACAAGTTGGGATCTATTCAAAGAGAAATTGCGAGCACTCTTCGGAAGACCTGACGATAGGCAGATCACTGCGAAAAAACAGCTTGCTTCTCGTGCGCAGTCGTCGACGGAAAGTTACGTGGCCTATATACAGGACGTATTGGCACTTTGCCACAAAGTCGATGCCACCATGAGCGAGTCCGACAAGGTGGGCCACGTGCTGAAAGGCATTGCTGACGATGCCTTTCATCTGCTCGTTTGCAAAGACTGCACAACTGTTGACAGCATTATCAAGGAGTGCCGTCGCTTCGAACAAGTCAAAAGCCGTCGCATTTCTCAGCACTTTTCCCGACTTCCAAACACAGCCGCTACATCTTCTTGCCAGGACCAACGACTTCAAGCTCAAGTGCCTTCAGAGTCTCCACCTGTCACCGACACTGTGACAAGAATTGTTCGCCGTGAACTCGAAGCCCTAGCACCTGTGGTAACATCATCGACCACACCTAATGACACACTGCCCTCCGTGTCGCTTATTCAGGCTGTCGTGCGGCAAGAACTCGCCCATCTCAACCTCCCTCCGGCCTTGTGCGCCATCGGAAACTCGTCCCCACAGCCACCACCTCCAGTCCCTTTCCGTCCCACCTATTATTCACCACGGCGTTACCGCGATCCGAATGAGTGGCGCACGCCAGACGACCGCCCAATCTGTTTTCAATGCTCTCGGGTCGGCCACATTGCCCGCCACTGCCGCAGCCCCTGGTCGTCACCCCCGCGGGACACCTCCTACTACCGTCCAAACTACACACGCCGCTTTTCACCCCGCCGCCCATCCGAGACGTCTGAGGCCGCCGATCAACCTCCACGACAGTCCTCCCGTTCGCCTTCGCCGCTAGCCCGCCGCTCACGCTCACCGCAGTCGCCTCGTGTTTCGACTACTGCGTCCTACCGCCCCTCTCATCGGGAAAACTAAGTGATGCAGCTCCCGGAGGTGACGCTGCATCAACGACCCGGACCTCAAACCCTCTACTGACGACTCGACCCAATCTGCTAGACGTTACAGTTGACGGTGTTCCTGTGCAAGCCCTTATTGACACCGGTGCCCATATTTCCGTGATGAGTGCTGACCTCCGCCGTCGCCTACGCAAAGTCCTTACGCCTGCAACGTCCTGTGTGCGCGTCGCGGATGGTGCCATGCCTGCTGTCGAGGGACTGTGCACCGCTCGCGTGACAATCGGTGACCACAGTACGCCGGTTCAGTTCACCGTCCTTACCACATGCGCCCATGACCTCATTCTCGGTTTAGACTTTTTGTCGGATCATTCTGCCCTCATTGACTGCTCGCAGGGTGTCCTTCACCTTGAGCTTCCCCAACTCACTCCTGACCCCATCAAATCGTCGCTCCGGTTAACCTGCCCCGACTATGCCCACCTGCCCCCTCAAGCCTTATCTTTCGTTTCCCTCACACCTTCTCGCCCTGTTCTCGATGGTGACTACATCGTTGCGCCAGTCCTTGACCTCGCACTGACCCGCAGTGTTGTCCTGCCCCATACCATCGCCACCGTCACCGCCAACAACCTGTCTCTACCTTTCTTGAACTTCGGCTTCTCCTCACAGCTGCTTCCAGCCGGCATGTGCGTCGCTACGTTGTCCCCACTTGCCCAGTGCCATGTGGCTCCATTAGATGCCTCTCCTAATCGCGACCCACCAGACCCACCGCGGTCAACTCCGCTATCCTCGGACGCATTCACGACCATGATGCCCACCGATCTCCGCCCCGCCCAAACTTCTCAGCTTCGTGACCTTCTCCAGTCGTTCTCGGACATTTTTGACGTCTACAACACCTCACTGGGCCAAACTCTCGCTGTGACGCACCGCATTGACACCGGCGATGCCGCTCCCATTCGCCGCAGGCCCTATCGTGTCTCCCACGGCGAGCGCAAGGTCATAAACAACGAGGTCTCAAAAATGCTTTCCAAGAACATAATCGAACCATCCCACAGTCCCTGGGCCTCTCCAGTGGTACTAGTGAAGAAAAAGGACGGCTCATGGCGGTTTTGCATAGATTATCGACACCTCAATAAGATCACTAAAAAAGACGTCTATCCCCTGCCGCGTATTGACGACGCCCTTGACTGCCTACACGGAGCCAAATTCTTCTCCTCCATAGATCTTCGTTCCGGCTACTGGCAAATTGCCGTCGATGAGAAGGATCGTGAAAAAACCGCTTTTGTGACCCCTGATGGGCTATATCAGTTCAAAGTAATGCCTTTTGGCCTATGCAACGCGCCAGCCACATTTGAGCGCATGATGGACGCCCTTTTGCAGGGATTTAAGTGGACCACTTGCCTGTGTTATCTGGACGACGTCGTTGTATTTTCGCCTACATTTTCATCCCACCTCGAAGACCTTTCCCAGATTCTTTCCCTCTTTCGTCGTGCCGGCCTACAGCTTAACTCCTCGAAGTGCCGTTTCGCGAGACGTCAGATCACTATTTAGGGCCATATCGTTGATTTCCAGGGGGTTCACCCTGATCCCGATAAGATCCGGGCCGTGAAAGACTTTCCCCTTCCCCGATCTTGCCACGACGTCCGAAGCTTCCTGGGGCTCTGCTCGTACTTCCGTCGATTCATTCAAGGCTTCGCCGACCTCGCCCGTCCCCTTACCGACCTATTGAAGAAAGACGCCACCTTCGTCTGGGGACCTGACCAAGAACGAGCCTTCTCCACTTTGATCGCCAAGCTGACCACCACACCAGTTTTGGCGCACTTTGATGTTGCGGCCCCCACCGAAGTCCGTACTGACACCAGTGGCTACGGCATCGGCGCTGTGCTCTCTCAGCGACAATCCGGTCAGGACCGTGTCATCGCCTACGCCAGCCGCCTTCTTTCTGCGCCCGAGCGCAATTACTCCATAACAGAACGTGAGTGCTTAGCCCTTGTCTGGGCAGTTGGCAAATTCCGTCCTTATTTATACGGCCGCCCTTTTACGGTTAAAACCGACCACCATGCGCTATGCTGGCTCTCCTCTCTGAAGGACCCTACAGGGCGGCTTGGGAGATGGGCATTGCGTCTGCAAGAGTATGATTACACCGTGACTTACAAGTCTGGCAGGTTACACCAAGATGCCGACTGCCTCTCACGTTACCCCATTGGCCAGTGTGACTTGTTTGGCACTGCCACCGAAGCCGACCTGTTTTCTATCTCTGTCCTTGCCAACATGGGCGAATAACAGCGCCGCGATGACGATTTGAGATCAATTATCGACCGCCTCAATTCCACTCCGTCTGATCCCTCGATGCGGCGCTTTGTGCTCTCTGACGGAATCTTGTATCGCCGCAGCCTCAATCCGGATGGCCCCAACCTTCTACTCGTTGTCCCCAAGCACCTTCGTCCTGCTATCCTTCATGAACTCCATGATCTCCCCACTGCTGGCCACTTGGGTGTATCGCGTACATACGACCGTGCGCGACGTCGCTTCTTTTGGCCCGGCCTGTTCCGCTCCGTACGCCGCTATGTTGCAGCCTGCGATGAGTGTCAGCGCCGGAAACGCCCTGCTACTCTCCCAGCTGGCACACTTCAACCTATTGATGTGCCCCCAGAACCTTTCCATCGCGTCGGCTTGGATCTTCTGGGTCCGTTTCCAGAGTCCACCTCCGGCAACAGATGGGTTGCAGTTGCCACGGACTACGCCACCCGTTATGCGATCACGCGGGCACTGCCAACCAGTACAGCTACAGAAGTTGCGGACTTTTTGCTATACGACCTCATATTGCACCATGGTGCTCCCCGCCAACTTCTTACCGACCGCGGCCGCTGCTTTCTGTCCAAGGTTGTCTACGACATTCTTCAGTCCTGCTCTACTAAGCACAAGCTCACCACCGCCTATCACCCGCAGACAAACGGACTTACTGAGCGTCTCAACCGCACTCTGACCGATATGCTCGCTATGTACGTTTCCCCCGACCACCGCGACTGGGACCTCGCTCTCCCGTATGTTACCTTCGCATACAACTCCTCCCGCCATGATACAGCCGGTTACTCCCCTTTTTACCTTTTATACGGCCGCGAGCCCGAATTGCCTTTGGACACGCTGCTGCCTACTCCTGCTGCTCCGTCCTCTGAATACGCCCAAGACGCCATTGCCCGTGCTGACTACGCCCGTCAACTTGCACGCTCCCGACTTCTCGCCTCGCAGGCCTCCCAGCAGGAGTTCTACAACCGCCGCCACCGCACAGTCTCTTTCTCTCCTGGCTCCCTCGTCTTGCTTTGGTCCCCATCTCGCCGCGTCGGCCTCTCCGAAAAACTTCTGTCCCGTTATGTTGGCCCGTACCGTGTCCTGCGCCAGGTAACTGATGTCACTTACGAAATCGCTCCGGCCTTCCAGCCCGCTTCCTCCCGCCACCTTCAACGTGATATCGTCCACGTCTCTCGCCTGAAACCCTACCTCTCGCCCTGCCGCTCGACGTCATCCAGTACACCGTGACGGTGTTTTTCCGGACGGGGGGCCATGCAACGGATATTCACAGAAGACGATGAGAAGGAAGTGCCTGACTGGTGCGCGCGCTATTGTTCGGTGCTTCCTGTGTTGTTCGCTCTGCGCTCCGGTCGCCCTTGCTTGTGACTAGCCTTTCGGGCAACGTAACAATATTTTTATGAAATAACTATTATTGAGTCGGCTACACAAAGCAAAACGCACACTGCTATTTCAAAGTGAATGCTCGCACATTCGTATGTAACTCTCACAAAAAGCTTAGACTGCAATAAACGCAATTGTGGACAAAGCACCTCACAGGGTAAAGAAAACTCTGTGGCAAAAAAAAAAAAAAAACGGGGAAGGCCTGGCTGTGGATTGCAGTTCTATGAAGTCCCGGAAAGCCGCTAACGGCTGCGTGGAGGCACACACTCAGCCCTTTGTCTGTTCTTCTTATATGGCTGCGCGACGCACGTGCACGTGAAATTTCTGTAACTTAAATATTGCTCTCGAAGCGAGTTAAAGAGCTTGACATGGGAGCTTAACTTAAAGAACTTGGCATAAAGAGTCTCATACACTGTCTCCTCAATTGAGACGTTTTAACAATACACGACGCCATCGTATTAAGCCGAACTATAATTTTCTTAGGTCGCAGTTTAGTAGTGGGCATATGAAATTTAAAGGAGCGCAAGGAATGATTACGACAAAAAAACGCAAGAACATCGTGAATAGAGCTAGTCCTGTCTACATCGTCGTTCGTGTAGTTCATTCGTCATCGTTGTCGTTTTCTTTTTGCTCTGCCTTAAATTTTTGTGATGAATGTCCACTAGTCCACATCAAGATTTTAATTTGGCACTTGGAAATCACTTCATCTATGGCGGTAGTTTTGCAAAATATGCAAGTTCTCCCTCAAAGGTGGTTAATGAGCCCTTAGACATCGTCAACTGCCTCCACAACATTTTGCAGTAAACAGTGCAAGGCCAGAGTAAATATTGGCCAGAAATCAGCAAAAAGCAGAATTATTAGGGTCGCTCTTGCCTAGGCTCTTTGCTTCTCTGGTGAAACGATAACGATGGCCCCGAATCTTTGAGGAGCATTACTTTGCTTTTTGCTAAATCGGTGAAGGGAAAAACTGACATTCAAGCGAGTTGGTACAGCTAGCTGGAAAATTTCCAACGCACACAGGAGAGGGACAGTGTTTGTGTTGTTCTCTTGTTTGTCCCTGTCCTGTGTGCGCTGGAAATTTTCCAACATCACGGTGAACAGAGTTTGGTCTTGCGACGTATGCTAAATTATAAGGACACATGATTTTTCGTTGCCCACATGATTTTAGCGTGCCTACTCTGTACATTACGCTCAAGCTACCATGCAAGTTTTATCGCAAGTGAATGCGCCAAAGAGTTAGGCATTCATGAGCATTCAGGAAAGAAGAAACATCTGCCACTTTTCTGACATCAGTGTAAATCTTACAAGTAACCAGGAAGCCAGAAAAACCACTGTGGGTGCGTGGCTCTGGCGTACGGCTCCTGATCTGAAAGTCGTGGGATCCATTACCTGCCTCGGCAGCGGCACTTGGTAACAGGCGAAATGTAAAAGCACTCGTGTGCTGTGCAATGTCAGCGCACATAAAAGAACCCCGTGCATACTAAATTAATCTAGAACGCAAAAGTTAGGGAGTGGTTCAACTCTGCCGAACGGAGTTTCGCGTAGCGAAAGCTACGTAACCATGACTGAACATGGTTTATACAAAAATAATTGATGGTGAGGCCCATGCCAAAGACTAACATCTTGACTTCGTTACCACAGCCGAACGAAGGGAACGTGGATGATTGCACATGTAGAAGGATTCTTAAGAGCAAAGACGATAGTTCGCATATGCATACACGGCACACACGCTGCCAAACGGGTTATTCGTAAACTGTAGGTGGAACTGTCTCGCAGTGGTGCTAATTTCACTCAAAATAATCGCGTGAATCGTCTTTCTGTCCGCAACGATGTCCATCGGCGACTCAGAGTCGGTGGTAGAATTAGTTGAGACTTTGTGGCTTCTCCGCTTCGTTACGCTGTCTCGTGGCAAGTCGCTCTTCTCGTTCTTCTGGGGTTTCCGCCGCTCGTTTAACCTTGCGAGTCTCAGTTTTTCGCTGAGGAGCCCGCTCATGGCGAGCGATGTCTGCCGAATGGTCAGAAGCGGCTTGCCGCAATGTTCGAAGATTTAGTTCATTATACGTGCTCTCCTCAACGCACTCTGCTTCCTCCATAGAGTCTGACTAAGTCAAGTTGTTGTTGTTGCGACTGAAAGAAGGTTGAAAAGGAAATTGCACGGGCCTGCCAACTGGCTCGAGCCGAGCCACCACTGCTGCCATGTGCCATGGGCGGATAGAGGAGGGCTGAAAGATATGAGAGGAAAGAGTGAAAGAACAGACGCGCGTCCCAGCAACCGCGTCCGCCGAAGCGAAGGCGCTGGCTCTAACAGATACCGCTGACCAAGTCAAGCGCACAGCTCTAGTTATATATATATCCCGTAGTGACGTCACAACTGGGAATTGAATCACGTGACACAACGTGGTTACCACGTGGCTTTCATACTGCATCTGCGACAAGTTGCAAGGTCAAAATTCAATGTCAAAGTTCCATGTCAAACGTGTCCACTAAGTGGACCACACATGCTTAGGTTTATGTGCATAGCAACACTAGCCATGACTTATCTCAAAATCGTTTCAAGGTCATTTGGAGGCTCACAGCAAAATGCGTCACAGCTTTAGTAGCGTAGCTTTCGCTACAAAAGCCGCCCGTGGGCTGTACGATGTCAGCGCACGTTAAAGATTCCCAGGTGTTCAAAATATTCTGGAGCCCTTCCCTAAACCCTTCTCCTTCCCGAAAGGCATGGGAGGCAGCCCTGCTCAACTATTTGGGGCTGGAGTCTCGAAGGGCTCTAGTCCAACGGGTGCGAGTGGCGGCCTCGTCCAGCGGGCTCCCGCGCTAAGGACTCCATCTATTGTAAAGGGCCATGTTTGCCGGCAAACTCTCACTGACTAAAAAGTTTTCATCGCCACCACCTCTACTACAGGACTTATTCCTTCCTTTCTTCTTTTTTCGCTCCCTCTTTTATCCCTTCCTTACGGCACGGTTCAGGTGTCCACTAAGATATGTGAAACAGCTATTGCGTCATTTCTTTCCTCAGAACCAATTTTTAATTTTTCTTTCAAGGTTTTGTTGTGCATCTTCCAAACCTCATGTGTCGCTCTTCAGGACATTAAACTCCACAAAGCTCTGCTCACCTTTACGTGAGGCGGAGCATCTTCTTTATCTCCCGTTCACTACTCCATGTCGAGATTTCGTTCGAGAAAGCAGTGAGGAAACATAAGCCTATGTTAATTTCGTAATTGAAGCCAGGTGCGCAACTCTTAATGAGCTTCTTGGTGCGAGCATCGTCCAGAGTAAGAAAAAAGCTAAACCTAGGAAGCAGGGCTGCCTAGCCACTTTTGTGCGCTATCATCAACAAAAAACAGTAATAACCGTCATCTGCTCAGGACCTGGAGACACAAGCACAACGTGAAAAAAGATAAAGCTTATTAGTCAGCCTCTGGACAGAGTGGATCTAGAAAGCCTAGCACAGAAAGCAGAAGCAATTATGCCCTCAACAGGGGCCCGCACGCTGGGGTGATATCTCGAAAGAGAGGTGAATGCACTTTCTGCCGCAAATGCGTCGTCATACATTCCTAATCGCGACCCACCGCGCTAGAGGCGGGCGACGCGACGCTGCGCAACCACCGCACCGCCAAGCCCCCCCCCCCCCCCCCTCCCCCCTTTTAATCTCTCCGCCGATATATTCACGTCAGGCGAGCTGCGTTGCCGCGGCGTTAGCCCGCCGGACAAACATCAGCGCACCGCGTCCAGCCCGTGCATACGCGCGCGGCATTCCGCTCGGCGTATAAGGCGTCGCAATCGTGGGTCCGGAATTAAACGCGCGTGAGTTGGCGTACGCCGCCGCGCTTGTCGGGCGGCTGTGGGTGGGAGCCATTAACGTTATTACCCGGCACGTAGGGAGGACATTTTATTAAGAAGCAACGAGTGGACTCTGTCACCGAGCGCTCTGACAGGGGGAGGGGCGGAAGAAGGTGGAAGGGGGGTGGTGCAGTGAGAGAACCAAGTACCGCTGTTCGTTCTTCTTCACGGTGACGTTCCTGGCCGCGTTCGCTGTCATTTGTTACAGGCTTTCTGTGTGCTGGTGTCAACCTGCTCTCTCTCGGGCGGCGATACCAAATGCGGGCATAAAACCGCAGCATAAGAGTGTAGCGATGGGCTGTACGCAACGTTGCTGAGCAGTTTATATGATAATGCCGTCTGTTCGAGAGGAAGATTGCTTTATCCTTCTGGTCGGTTTGCGTAAGGAAGTGTTTTTCATCGTGCTACAGCTCGGGCCCGTTGCATTTATCTTCGCGCTGCGTCATAAGCTTCCAGAGCCCCGTTCAAAACGTTGGGCGCGTAACGCGGATACCTTGTGACAGAAAAATTTGTCAGCACTCTCTTTTTCGTTACGTGAAAAAATCACTTCATTTGCCACCCTTCGCGAATGACCATCAGGTTCGAGGGCAGATCCGCTCGGAGCCGCAACGCAGGTCATGCAGTGTGATTCAGTGAGGGACGCTTTACACTGTAAGATTACTTGAGTGGGGACACTAAGGTGTGATGGTGTGCAAAGGACTGAGAAACAAGCTAACGTAGTCAGAGTAGTGTTACCTCGAACCTGAATTGATGTGACAAAAGCTCAGTTTCTTTTCGTAGCATAACGTCTGCAAGGCGTTCACACTTATACTTTGCCTTTTAGGCGCCCAGCTTCTTTCTCATGCCACTCTGTCCTGAGTGAGATGCATAGGCAATGGTTCAGCAATACTTTCCCGTACACTGTTCTTCAATCTTGCCCAGAAAACTCTGTCACTATCCTGCCTAGCGAACAGAGCGAAATCATAGAGCACCCTGAAACTTTAAGTTAAAGAAACGTCTATGCGGTGTAACCCCTGCTCTTGTCTGTTCTTTCGATCACACCCCCATTTCTTTCCCTCTCTCTGTCGCTTTTATTTCCGCCAGCCGGAGCTACGGTGTTTCAAGCTTCGATAGGAGATAGCGTGGCTAGCAATATCTTTTTCCTCCATTTTCATTTTTTTAATGTACTCGTAATAACTGTGACAGTATCTACACGCAGAATGTTCCCTCAGTAACGGAACACCTACTGCTAGAGCCTGTTTTATTTCCCTCATTTTGACGCGTAGGTGACTGCTTTAGACAAGAGTGGCACGCTTGTAACCAGGCTGTTAAGGTATATGGCACCTTTCGTAGCGCTGAATGACTTCAGCTACGGCCATAATAAATGGTTGCCTTCAGACAAGACCCAGTTCTTGTCACAGTGGAGGATGCCCTGCTTCACAGGTTTAATCTGGCGTTTAGAATTCAAGAGCAGCATTTATTTTTCACTCCCTCGTCTACATAATTGTTCTTTAATTCTCTTTTCATTGTATCTTCTTGTGCAACTGCATACTGTGTACTAAAGCAAGCTAGATGCTGCGTTTTCTTTAGCTCGATCGACGAGGTATGTTTTTTTATCTATCTCTCGTGCCCTACTTAGCGCCCTCAGGTGAAGACACAGTTAGCGCTCATCTGCGTGCGCTCATTCCAAACTCACGCGGCCAGAATGAATCGAGGTTTAAGCTCATCGGTGAGTGAAGAAAACCTCTGTAATCGCGAAACGGTTTCTTAAAAAAAAAAGATGTCGACTTCTTCCTTGTATACATTTCCTCTGTCCCTGTGGCGCCAGTGATCAAATGCAATACATGTATAAAGCAGCCGAAAGTCTCCGAACCTCTCTGCCGGTGTCGATGAGGGCCAGCAGGCGAAAGATAGCGCTCGCTCGTCGCTCCCTACGCCGCTTGAAGGGGAGCCGTCGGCGACATAGGCTCGGAAATTTACATTTCACAAGTACGTGAAGCGGTCACACTTCTCGTTGATGCTTCTTTTCCTCTCTCTCATTTAGCTCCCTTACTTCCGCTTTTTTTCTTGCCCTCTTTCCCTCAGCTACCGTTCGTCCTCGATTGCTCGAGAAGTTCGTCGCTTGGCAACTGTGTTTCAATCCCAGCGTGCTGCTGTGTGCTTGCCGGGGCCTCTGGTCCAAAGGGGGGGGTCAACTGTCGGAACTGGGACTCGTTAAGAATACTGATGAATCATTTGAATGGATGATGTCCCCAACTTCCCGCTTCTCGTCGAGAACCCTCGGGGTTCGGGGCTGGTGTTTGTTTTTGCTTGCTCCTCGTGCACTGTCTTTTTAGGTCTTCGTGCTCTGGCTGTTTTCAGAGCGCTGCTGCAGTGTTTGTAGGTGCTCCTGCGTGTCTTATGATGTCTTTGCCATTTTTCTTTCTTCGCTTGCCCGGGCCTTGCCAATAAGCGGCGCTGTACGGGCAGTTTCTTTTGTGATCTTCTCTGTTTGTTCTTTCTTTCTTCTGTATTTTCTCCCATTTGCTTATTTTTTTTATCTGTACATTACGATGCCTGTTTTTTATTTTGATTTATTTTGCTACGCGCTCAAATTTTGTTGATTCAAGAAAAGCGCTATGAAATTGCCGCATAACATTGCCTAGACTGATTGTACATCGTGTCATTTAGTTCGTTTTTTATTCTGAGAAATAAAAAATTAAAACTGCACTTAAGTCTCCTTACGTGCGGAAATGCGAAAGAATTTCGAGTTCCTTTTCCTGCTTT
Source organism: Amblyomma mixtum (assembly GCF_055824585.1). Lineage (NCBI taxonomy): Eukaryota > Metazoa > Arthropoda > Arachnida > Ixodida > Ixodidae > Amblyomma > Amblyomma mixtum. The sequence goes on along the minus strand of NC_143017.1, from coordinate 104,331,493 downwards.
GTTACGTAGTAATTTTTGTGATAATTGTTTGTAATTATCTAATCAGTTCATTAATGATCACGTAACTTTATTTGTTAATTAATTACTGATTAAAATGTTTATAAGTTAGAATCAAGAGTTATTTTAATAATTAAGTGTTAGTTTCATTACTAGCTTTCTTCGTTAAGTTGTGCAGGAATTTATTTATTTATTTATTTGTTTATTTATACAAAATACCGTTAAGGGCCCTCAGTTCGAGGGTATTACATGCGGGGGGGGGGGGTGCTGGCATATAATCCAAAGTAAACAAATAAACCACAACTACAAGAAACTACAATAAAGCGGGTAAAAGCATATTAGTCACTGCAAGAAAAATATAAAACACAAAATTAAATTAAACATTGAAGCCTAAAGAGGAAGAACAAAAACATGAAGAGAGTAGCAGACAGTAACGTTAATACAAGTTATACAATGTCTCAAAAACAACGGCATGAAAATAAAACGGGAATCATCAATAAGATAAATAGAAGACAGAAACCTAATGCACTAGTAAGTTAACAATGTACTCCAAAAAATTAAGTAGAGGTCGTGGCAGCCAATAGGTTATAAAATTTATCCGAATCAGTGACGGTAGCAACATGTGAAGGCAGAGCGTTCAAGTCAGTCATAGTACGTTGTATGAATGAATGTGTATAGTTAGATATGTACGACATGACAAGCGCTTTACTTAAAATGGATGGTCGCGGCGGTCAAAAATAGAAGAAGGAAAAGAAAAAAATTCATTATGAAGCGTTGAGTGATGATGCAGTTTAAAAAAAAGTGATAAACGTGCAACTTTACTACGGAGACATATATCCTGAAGATCAGCGTGTTTCTTCAAGGCTTTGATGCTGGTATGACGCGAATAATCAGAGAAGATAAAACGAACTGCGCGATTCTGCAAAGATTCGATGTTATTTATTACGTAAGCTTTATGAGGGTCCCAAACAGCCCAAGCATATTCAATTCTGGGTCGAATAAGATTGATGTAAGCACGTCATCGGATGTGGGAGGGAGCATGCTTTAAGTTATGTTTTAAGGGACCTAGAGACCGATTAGCCGATGCAAGAATAAGGTTAATATGGTGGTTCCATGTTAGGTCTGGAAGAACGTGAAGACCGAGGTATCTATACGTAGTTACCAACTCAACTGAAGTGTTATTTAAAGAATACGCTGTTTGAAATGTAGATATTCGATTAGTAAAAGACGTAAATTTTGTTTTAGAAAGGTTAAGTTGCATAAGCCAAGTAGAGCACCATGCTGTTACTGTGTCGAGGTCGGATTGAAGGGCTAGGCGATCTTCGTTAGTATAAAATTTGCGATATATCATACAGTCGTCAACGAAAAGTATGATTCGGGAAGAAACTGAGTTATAGAAATGATTAGTAAATATGATTAGGTAAATCATTAATAAATACTAGAAATTCAACTTCGCTGATTACTCGGAAGAATTAGCTAATTTAATTAGGCTATTATTAATTTAATTATTTGTTGAATAATTTGGTCGATTAAATTTTTAATTCAGTCTTTATTAATCATTACAAATTATAATTACACTCTTACTGGATGATCGACAGTTCAGGAGGACACGCTTTGTCCACATCCTGTCCACAGCCCATCTTGACACATCCTGTCCGCGCTACTCATGAGGAAAGAAATGGTTTGGTTTGGTTTGGTTTGGTTTATGGGTGTTTAACGTCCCAAAGCGACTCAGGCTTTGAGAGACGCCGTAGTGAAGGGCTCCGGAAATTTCAACCGCCTGGGGTTCTTTAACATGCACTGACATTGGACAGTACACGGGCCCCTAGCATTTGGCCTCCTTCGAAATTCGACCGCCGCTGCCGGGATCGAACCCGCGTCTTTTGGGTTAGCAGCCGAGCGCCATAAACACTGAGCTACCACGGCGGCTTGGCAAGCAATGTTTTAGCATTTAAATACAGATGTGAATTACAATGAATGTACTGCAGAGACCTTAATTAGGAAACATTGAGGCCACAACAGGCACACAGGCAAGAAGCGCGGAGAAGGCTCTTAGGGGAGCCTGTCTCTTTGGAGGACAATTGTGCACGCTCAGAAAGAAAAGAGCGCAGTGGAACCAACAATTACACACGGCAAAACAGCTGTTGGGATTCAAATGCCTAAAAGCATTAGCCGCGGTGCATCTGAGCACGACCTAAACCTTTCCTGGAAAGGTGAGTACCATATTGTCAGAAACAGACGGACATTGCAGATGTTCAAGTGCGGGGTTTTCCTGGTCCAAGGGCCCTGGTGCGGGCTGCGAGACAGTGAACATCATCCACTGCACCGGACAGGCGGTAAAACTATACAGATTCTGTGAATGCTGCATAGAGTTTCTCTAGAGCCCTATAGCTGCTCTTGGGCGGATTGTAACCGTTAATTACCCCTTTGTCGCCTTCCTTCTTCAATTCGCAGCAAGAACGTCACTTATAGAGAGCATCATATTAGGCAAGAATGGGTAAAAGCGCGGAGCTCTCTCAATAACGTATTCGCTTTGTCAGAGTGCCTGAGCTATACGCACTGTCACAGATCTTTTTGCTGACGCCACATGGTCATTCATTTATCGATGCAGACGTAAAGGTAGACGAAATTTGATTGGCTCAAGAATGCGAACTGCATGTGCGTTGCAATGATCGTAACATGGCACCAGGCAAAATCCTTACGAACAAAAAATTTTCCGTCTTCATAAAAGTTTCCGCTTTCCTCACCACATCCAAATGGAGTAAAATTTAAAAAAAAAAGACACCGTACTGACGCCGATTATAGGTCACCCTTCGTTGTGTTTAATGTCACCTTTGGACTGCTCCAACGGTGCACCATGGGGGTGTTCGCTTACTTAAAAAAAAAAAAAAAGACGTTTTCTGCTGTAGGCTATTATTTTCTGGGGACAAACATGGTTGCCTTAAAGAGAACCTCAAAGTCATTGAAACGTCCCCTGCAGGCGTGCCGAAACTACAGTCGCATTCATCGATTGCCAGTTGTTTACTCGATTCAATGCAAAGCGCAGGCAGAGTCCGTTGAGAAAAACATCACGGGTTATTCTCGGCGCAGCGGCTGGTGAAGGAGCATTTCCGGCTTGGTTTGTTTATCAATCCCCGTAATACACAGAAAGCGATGCGCTGTTGCAAATCTCACCGCATTAGGGACATCGCCACCCTTATCGGGTTACACTCAAGGAAGCGTGGCTGGCAGGAAACGCTATCATATGTCAGCAATCGTTCTAAAGGGTGCTTAACGCTTAATATAGGCTTAGAAGTGCAGCGTGTGGTAGGATCTCAGTTCTCGAACCATTGCAAACCCTGTAGTGTTCTAAATCGGTGCAGTTTCTATCGATTCAGAAAGAAAAGCACCCAGAATGTTTGTGCAACCTGTATGCTCTGCGTGAGGCACGCTGTTTTATTATCAGACGGAAGCCTACGTTCATTCACTACGGACATAATTCAAGTCATCTTGAGCGCGATATTCCAATCCCCTGTTTGAGAAATTAACTTTAGTAGCATTTAAAGAAGTTGCACACCGGATAAATTCGTAGTGATGTCACCTGAACGCTTTGGGGAGCCTGTTTCAGCAAAGGGTGTCGCAGCTAACTCGAGCAACGAATTTTGAAGAAATATGGTCTGGGCGGCCAGAATAACATTGACAGGACGTAGCTAGTATTCCCATACAGCACGTAGGCGTATTTTTGTTTATTACTTCTTAACGATCACCAGTATAAATAATAACCGTTTAAATAATAAGGGCCAAGTCGCAAATAATGATGCGCGCGCCCTTCGGCGCGTCATGTTCAAGTTTAGCACGGAGTCGCTAACAATAGCCGGACGTTGGGAACACACGTAGTACCTCCGCCACGGAAACTTCCGGATTACGGGCGCTTTCTTCGAATTTTAAAAACGCTTCCACAGTAAAGCTGCTGCAAAAAAAGTCGCGCCATACCGGGTTTCTCTTGACAACCTACAAGATAGATAGATAGATCGAGAGAGAGGGAAAGGCAGGGATGTTAACCAGAAAGGACAACCTACAACTTCCTGATGGAAACACTCGGAGTACTTCACCAATTATGGTAGGCAGATCTTAAATTTCCAAGTTCCTTATTTGCTGAATTTCATAGGAGAAGAAATTGAACTCCAGAAACCGGAGCTTAAGAAATATGTCAAATCATATTTGTTAAAGAAACCTATTTCTTTGTTTTATTAAGACATTGTTTGCATTCATTTTCTTTGTAATCAAGGTGTATATATGTTATCAGAGTGCGGTGTGCTATGTGTCTGTAATCTATGTGTGTGTTTGCACGAGCATGAGTTTTGTGGAGTGCCGAGAAGTGCATTTAGGATTTATTTCTCTCTTAAAATACAACTAAGTGTTATCTAATTTCATCTTTATATGTTCAGTTTTATATGTTCAAATATTTATATGTTTATGTTCAAATTTTGAGCTGTTCCCTGTTTATCTTTGCTTTTTAATAAGTATGCACTGAAATGCCGAATTGTGCTACCTGAGGCAGGAGCCTCTGCCAGGCTATGAGCCTTTAGCTCGTGCTCCATTTTTCTCTGTTGTGAGAAAATGAAAAGAAAGAAAGGAAGAAAGGAAGAAAGAAAGAAAGAAAGAAAGAAAGAAAGAAAGAAAGAAAGAAAGAAAGAAAGAAAGAAAGAAAGGAAGAAAGAAAGAAAGAAAGAAAGAAAGGAAGAAAGGAAGAAAGAAAGAAGGAAAGAAGGAAAGGAAGAAAAAAAGAAAGAAATAAAGAAATAAAGAAAGAAAGAAAGAAAGAGAGCAAGAGAGAAAGAGAGAAAGAAAGAAAGAAAGAAAGAAAGAAAGAAAGGAAGAAAGAAAGAAAGAAAGAAAGAAAGAAAGAAAGAAAGAAAGAAAGAAAGAAAGAAAGAAAGAAAGAAAGAAAGAAAGAAAGAAAGAAAGAAAGAAAG